>NW_028283718.1:300000-384939 GCF_059441095.1 Idiotropiscis lumnitzeri | reverse complement strand
GCGACGCACATTGTGCGGGAATAAAATAAAAAAACAATTTCAGAATAAAAGCAGTGCAGCTTTCGCCCATGAATGAGGTGAAATTAAAAAGTATGTTTATTTTGAAATTTCCAATTAACCTTACACTCGCGGTCAGAGTCAACCAAAGGTATGTGGCCCGGGCCATACAATGCCCAGGTCTGTCATACGGGCCAGTCAGTGCCACCCGGCGGGCCGGATGTGGCCCGCGGGCCGTGCAATGCCCAGGTCTGGTCTTGAGCCTCCTTTTAAAAATATCAACAGTCTCTGCGGACCTGATGTCCTCCGGCAGGCTATTCCATAGACGAGGACCAGAATGGCTGAATGCAGCCTCGCCATGTGTTCCAGTCCTCACCCGAGGAATAATTAACAGGCCGGTGCCAGAGGACCTCAGGGTCCGCGAGGATGGCCCAAGACCGTTAAGGCATTTAAAAACTAATTGAAGAACCTTAAAATCAATCCTGAAACACACGGGGAGCCAATGCAGCGATTTTAAAACTAAATCCAGTGCCCAATTTGGTATGTTTGCATCTCTATGTCCTATGTGGAGAATGTGCTTTGTCATATTTGTCCATGAAGTGCTGTCTGGCTTGTCATCAGTTTGTAATGTGCAGACTGAATATGTATGATGTGAATGTGAGTGTAGGTCATGAAAATACTATGTTCACACATTTATAAACTAAGTAATATAACTTTAGCATGTGAAAATAATATCATAAATCAGTAAAGACCATGACTACAATCAGTCATTCCTATGCGTAGTAGAATTAGAATTAGAATTAGAAATCCCTTTATTGTCATTGTACTCAAGTGTGCAACGAGATTAGAAGGCTCCCCTCTCCAGTGCAATACAACAATAAGACAGACAAATATATAAATTAGATTAATAAATAAGAGAGTGCAATGGAATTTAGTACAGAATAGGGTATATAAAAACACATCACGATGCTGTTCTGCAAGGTAAGGGTGTTCTCGTGTGTGTGTGAGAGTTCAGAATGGAGATGGCTCTCGGAAAGCAACTGTTTCTCAGTCTATTGGTCCTCGATTTGATGCATCTGTAGCGCCTGCCAGAGGGCAACAGGTCGAACAGGTGTGAGTTTGGGTGGGTATTGTCTTTGACGATGTTGAGATCCCTTCTGAGGCACCGGGCGGTGTAGATGTCCGACAGTGAGGGGAGAGGGCAGCCAATAATCCTTTGCGCTGTTTTGACTGTCCTCTGGAGCCTCACTCTGTCGGCCTCAGTGCAGCCGCTGTACCAGGTGGAGACACAGTACGTCAACAGGCTCTCAATGGACGAGTGGTAGAAGGCTAGCAGCAGCTTCCTGTCCAGGTTGAATTTCCTGAGGACTCTCAGGAAGTGCAGACGCTGGTGGACCTTCTTTACCACTGCTGTGGTGTTGTGAGTCCAAGAAAGGTCGTCGGAGATCTGTACTCCCAGGAACTTGAACGTGTGGACCCTCTCCACACACACGCCTTCGATGCAGAGGGGGGGCGGCACCGTCTTGTTCCTCCTGAAGTCGACGACAATCTCCTTTGTTTTTGCAGTGTTAAGGTGCAGTCTGTTGTCCTTGCACCAAGCTGTCAGTCTCTTTACCTCCTCTCTGTAGGCTGTCTGGTCACCTTCCGAGATCAGACCGACCACTGTCGCGTCGTCAGCAAACTTGACGATGGTGTTGTTGCCATGGGCCGGGCTGCAGTCGTAGGTGTAGAGGGCGTATAGGAGAGGGCTCAGCACGCATCCTTGAGGGGAACCGGTGCTCAGCATGCAGGTGGAGGACGTGTAGGGGCCGAGCAACACAGTCTGGGGTCTGTTGGTCAGAAAGTCCTTAATCCAGATGCGTGTGAGGGCAGGGAGGCCGAGAATGTCAAGTTTGGCGACGTGGATGTCTGGGATGATTGTGTTGAATGCCAAGCTGTAGTCCACAAAGAGCATCCTTGCATAGCTCTGCTGTTGTTCCAGGTGGCCCAGCACAACATGCAGAGCAGTGTTGATGGCGTCCTCAGTGGATCTGTTAGCCCAGTATGCAAACTGGTAGGGGTCCAGAGTGGGAGGAAGGCAGTCCCTGATGTGCTGGAGAACCAGCCTCTCGAAGCACTTCATGATGACTGGTGTGAGAGCAACAGGACGGTAGTCATTCAGGTGGACGGCTGGTGACTTTTTGGGGACAGGAATAATGATGGAAGTTTTCAAGCAGGAGGGGATGACTGCTTGAGCCAGGGAGCGGTTGAAGATCCTGCAGAATACATGTGACAGTTGGTGGGCACATGTTTTGAGGACCTTGCCTGGTATTCCGTCGGGTCCAGTAGCTTTCCTGGGGTTAACAGCCAGGAGCGCGCGCCTCACATCGTGTTCCTCTACGGTGAGTGGGGGGGAGTTGGAGCATGAAGTGCGGGGGTGTGACGGTTGGGGCGAGTCAAAGCGAGCAAAGAAGCAGTTAAGCTCCTCTGCCAGCGATGCACTCGGGTCTGCAGAGGTCGTGCTGCTGCCACGGAAGTTGGTGATGCTCCGTAGACCCTGCCACACCTCCCGTGGTCTGTTACTGGCAAGGTGGGCCTCCAGCCTCCCCTTGTAGGTTGCCTTGGCTAGCTTGATGCCTTTGCTCAGGTCAGCACGAGCCACCCTGTACTGGGCTTTGTCGCCTGACCTGAAGGCAGCGTCACGGGCCTTGAGGAGAGAGCGAACCCTGCTGGACATCCAGGGCTTCGCATTTGGGAAGGTCCGTATAGTCCTGTGTAGGGACACAGTTTCCATGCAGAACTTGATGTAGTCCACTACACAATGTGTGTAGACATCAAGGTCCTGATGATCAAAGAGGCCCCAGTTTGTGTCTTGAAAGCAGTCCTGTAATTCACTCATGGCGCCGTCACGCCAGGTTTTCACAGTCTTTGTGGTGGGCCTGAATCTGCGCCTGAGAGGGATGTATGCAGGTGCGAGCTGCAAGGACAGGTGGTCTGACTGGCCGAGGGGGGCGAGTGGGAGGGCCCTGTATGCGTGCTTGATGTTCGAGTACACATGGTCGAGAGTGTTGTCTCCCCTCGTTGGGCACTTGACATGCTGGTGAAACTCTGGGAGTACAGTCTTTAAATTGGCCTTATTAAAGTCTCCCGCTACTACGTGAACGCCATCAGGGTGGGCCCGCTGATGTTTATTGATGACGCACGCGAGTAGCGAGAGCGCCGTGCTAGTGCTAGCGTCGGGAGGGATGTAAACAGCTGTGACAATCACGACCGTTAGCTCCCTCGGGAGAAAATAAGGCCGGCATTTAACGGACATGAACTCGATGTCGGGGGAAGAGTGCTTCTCGACGATCGTGCTATCGCCGCACCAGTTCTCATGCACGTAAACACAGAGCCACCCCGCCCCGTCTCTTACCGGTGTCCCTTGTCCGATCCGCGCGATGTAGCGAGCGCCCGGCCAGCTGGATGCTAGCATCGGGGACGTCTGCGTGCAGCCAGGATTCCGTGACGACGATCACACTGCTGTCTCGCACATAGCGGTTTCCCAGGATTTGTAATCCCAGGTCGTCGATTTTGTGGACCACGGATCTGGCGTTGGTGAGGTACAGACTCGGCAGTGGTTGCCTATGGGGCTGCCGTCGCAGCCGTTGCAAGACACCGGACCTGCAGCCCCGCTTCTGCTTCCTCTCTCTGCGTCGCCTGCGCCGCCTCCCGGTCCCGATGACAAGCCACGGTGAGCCGGGCAGCCTCGCCAGTTCGTCCGGAATTTTGCGATCATAGCATATTCAGTAAATATAAACCTGCTAAATTAAATAATTGACATTCTGTCCCATAAATGTTTAAAATGCCGGTAATTGCCATACAATCCTTCAAGGGTCGACGAGCGATGTTCGGGAGGAGGAGCAGTGGTGGTGGTGCGTTTCCCTCGGGCATGTGTCGGTAAATCCAGCGGAGTTCAGCGGCAGTGGATTGAAGTTGTCCTGACACAGGTTGATGACATGACAGGAACAGGCAGAAGTGCGAGAAGCAGACTGGCCTGCGGGTCCACATGGCAGACAGGTGCTAACTTTGATAGGTAAGCTAAACTTTAGCCACAGTAGACGCGTCAGCGACTATGCAATCGGTGGGTGGCATTCATGAGAATCGGGATCGCTCAACATACAGATAATAATAAATAAAATCACTGTAACTGGAGGGATTGTAAACTGCTAAAGCAGGTACAACAAGCGGATCCAAAAAATTTCTGAGAGTTACCGGTGAGCAGTGGCAGCCAAACGTGCCAGCGTCCACTCAACCGGGAGTTGATTCAATATTCACAATATTTTATTATTTTGTCGTACAGTTGTTTAAAAATGGCTCGCTATCGCCCCCTAGAAAAAAAAAAACAACAAAAAAAAACAGCCCCATATCTCTGTTTCACCAAACTGAAAATTTGATGAAGTGTGTACAAAGCCAAGACCTAATAAAAAGTCTCATGGAGCCGTATGCTAAATTGAACAGGAAGTCGGCCATTCTAAATTGATCAGAATCCGAAATCCTTTTATTGTCATTGTACAGTGTGCAACAAGATTAGGGAGCTCCCCTCTCCAGTGCAATACAACAATAATTTAATCAAATATATAAATTAGATAAATAAGAGAATAAATATTGTGATGGAAAATAGTATGAAATTGGAGAAATACAACACAATACGTCGCTGTTCAGCAAGGTAAGGGTGGTCGTGTGTGTGTGCATGTGTGTGAGAGTTCAGAATGGTGATGGCTCTCGGAAAGAAAATGTTTTTCAGTCTATTAGTCTTTGATTTGATGCACCTGTAGTGCCTGCCAACAAATTTACTTCAAACATTGACGAGGCTTTGAAAACAAAAGCTGCTCTAACTTTAACTACAAGCAAATTCCTCTTGAAGATTCCTCACGTTATTTCTCGGAAATATTTCACATTTCCAACGTGCCAGTACCCCAACGTTGTCCGGGTGGCGAGGGCCCTTTATAGCTGCTCGCAGCTCTAGTTTTTAATTAATTTTTTTAAATCAATGGTGATGACAGTGAAATATGTCTTGTCTGGTATCATGATAGCTGGAGGATATTTTGTCATGATATTTTAGTCAGGCCTGATAACAGTGATGTATGCTGATTTAAGGCTACTTTTATTTTGAAATGCCGTATCACATTTTGGTGGGACCGCATTTGATGGACAACTGGGGTTGTCTAGTGTCCCCCAAAATGGGTCTGATATCACGATAGCTCGAGGGTATTTTGAAATGATTATTTTAAAATCAGTGTTGATGACAATGAAATGTGCATATTTCAGGTGGGTTTTTTTTTTATTGTGAAATTACACATTAGATTTTGATGGGACCATTTTTGATGAACAGCTGGGGTCGTCTAGTGTCCAACAAAACTAGTCTGGTATTACGACAGCTCCAGCTCTTTTATTTTAAAATGCCTCCTTACATTTTGATGGGACTACTTTTGGTGGAAAGCTGTGTTGTCTTGTGTCCTCCAAACCTGGTTTGGTATTACCATAGCTAGAGGATATTTTTTAATGAAATTTTAAAGTCAGGCATGATTGACAGTGAAATGTGCAGATTTCAGGCAACTTTTAGTTGAAATTACAAATTAGATTTCGATGGGACCACTTTTTATGGACAGCTGGGGTAGTCTCGGGTCCCACAAAACTGGTCTGGTATCACGATAGCTCGAGCTATTTTTTTTTTAACTCAGGTGGTGATGACCGTGAAATAAGCGAATTTCAGGCTACTTTTATTTTGAAGTGCCACATCACATTTTGATGTGACCACTTTGGTGGACAGCTGGTGTGGTCTAGTATCCCCAATCCTGGTTTGGTATCACGATAGTTTGAGGATATTTTTTAAAGATTTTTCTTTTAAATCAGTGTTGATCACAGTGCATATTTCAGGTGATTTTTTTATTTTTAAATGCCACATCAAATTTTGAAGTGACCACTTTTTGTGGACAACTGGGGTGGTCTGGTGTCCCCGCAGAACTTGTCTGGTATCACGATAGCTTGAGGATTTTGTAATGATTTTAATTTTTTTAATCATTGGTGACGACAGACAAATAAGCAAATTCTTTCACGCTTTTATTTTTAAATATCCCATCAGATTTTGATGGGACCACATTTGTTTTTACGGTTCCGTCACCACGCGACGTGGCTACCTGCTAAAGCAGCACGGCTCACTATTTGAGCCTTTTTCGCGTGTTTTTTTCCTTACCCAGTTTTTATTTATTTTACCTCATCGCAGCAATGGACATCCAAATTGCCGGTGGTTTTATTGCTGCTGGGGGCTGTTTTTTGCCGTGATCGTGTCCGAGATGTCACTGAGCTACACAGAGCTACGGATCAATCGTTCACACAAGCACTTAGTGTTTAGACTTCGTGGCTACGATCCCGGAGCGAGACCCGATATCCCCCCACGAGTTGAGGAGGAAGAGACGGGGGATGTCGCGCAGGGGGCGAACGCAAGGCAAAGAGGAGGCGTGACCACCCCCGTCTCACTGTACGTTTTTATGGGAAATGTTAGATACCTTCCCAAGAAAATGGACGCGGCACGAGAGGAACTTCCAATGAGCTAGCTTGCTGATGTTCACGGATTCATGGCTAACAGACCTAACGCCGGACACCGTCGTGGAATTTGACGGCTTCCAAATACTACTTGCGGACAGGACACTGGAAAGCGGTAAGAGGAAAGAGGAGGGCTGGCTGTGTTTGTTAATGATAGATAGTGTAACCCTAGGCACATCACAGCTAAGGAGCAACTTTCCAGTCGGGACAATGAGCTGCTAGCTGTTAGCATGCGTCCATACTTGACAAGCATCGCGAGTTAACAAGGACGTGCACGTAACAGGTGCGTGAGTAAACTGCTTAAAACTTTGATCGTCATTCAGCTGACCTACAAATTGAGACGCTACAGTCAGTTTGACGTTTTTGTTTGCTTGATTGTGGATTGACATGGAGGAACAAGACAGTGGAAAGCGGACATTAAAAATGACGGAGAAAAGCTGTAGAAGATCACAAGCCTAAACGGATGCAGGCACGCAGGTGCAAATTTGCTCAATTGACCTCCATGCAACGTCAAATTGAACAATTGATGGAGGATGATGCAAATGTTGACGCTGTAAAAAACTGAGCTTCGTGTTTGCTTTAGCGGCATGGAGCAAGAATTTGTGGACCTCAATTCCGGTGTGCAAAATTTAAAGACTGAAGAGGATTTTGCCGATGACCAAAATAACTGGTTTGATCCAAAAAATGTAATTAATGGAAATGTGAGCAATGGAAGAAGGACGTTTTGAAACGTGCAGAGGAAGGATGCAATAAACAAATATCACCTGATGATAGTAGATCTGCATCAACTAACTACACCCATAGAAGTAGAAGTAAAGAATCTAACAGACAGAAGCTCACTTCTGTCAACGTCTTCAATTAAATTAAAGGCTCAAATGGAACGAGCATGTTTAAAGGCAAAGGCTGCTGATTTACAACAAAGGTTGGCACTTGAGCAAGAAGAAGCTGCAATTAAGGCAAAGAAGCAAATGCATGCAATGCAAACGGCACTCCCTGAGTCTGATGCTAAATTGGATGTCTTGAGAAGATATGAAAATACCCAGGAGGATGGTATCCACATTCCTGATGAGTGTGTTACAATTTAAACAAGGAAAAACATTCAATTACCATCACAGCCTATCAGAGCAACAAGCAGTGTTGACCTGAAATGCTCCCACTTCGACTATTCCAATGGCTAGATTTCCACATCAGACAGAAAGTAGAGAACAACAGGGACATGTGCTTGATGGCCTTTGCCAAGCAATCTCACAGCAAGCCAGTGTCGCAGAATACTTAGCAAAGAGTCAAAAAGCATCGCTACTTCCCGAACTTTCCATTCCTACGTTTAAAGGCGACCCTCTGCATTATAAAACCTGTATAGGTGCCATTGAACATGGGATTGAAGGCCGTACAAGTGATAACCGTGATCATCTTCAATTTTAGCTGCAGTATACTAGTGAACAACCACATGAGTTGGTGAAGAGCTGCATCCATATGGAACCTCTGACAGGATATACCAAAGCAAAACAAATCTTGAAGGAGTTTTATGGTGATGACTTCATGATAGCAGAAGCATATTTAAAGGAAGCCATGGATTGGCCAACAATCAAGTCTGAAGATGGTGTTGCACTTCAGTCTTTCACATTATTCCTTATGGGCTGTTTGAACATAATGGCAGATGTTAATTACATGGAGGACTTGGACAACATGGCTAATATAAAGGCATTGGCAAACAAACTTCCATACAGACTTATAGAATCTTGGAGAAAATTTGCCTGCAATCTCCAAGAAAGAACAAATAGAAGAGTGAAGTTTAAGGATTTTGTTGACTTTGTTGACAAGCACGAAAGATTCTATAAAACAGAAAACAAAATCACAACACACAGAAACACCAAAATCAAAGAAAGTCTTCACAACAGTCATTGTGCCCGCCAAGATGGAAAACAACAAAACCACCACGCCAAAGGCAGAACCTGTTTCAGTGGATGCTATTGCCAAACCATGTGCTAATTGTAATGGAGAGCAACAGTCTCACAATTTGTAAGGAATTTAGGAGAAAGCATCACAAGGATAAGATTGACTTCTTGAGGAGCAAGGGTCTGTGTTTTGCATGTTTGATGCACGGTCGCATTAGCAGTTGCTGGAAACAAAAGCTTCAATGTCAAGAATGCTCTAGACTGCATCCTACAGCACTACACATTGTCCATAAACTTCTGCAAAGAAACAGCCTAAGACGATTGTGAATAGCAGTACCTATTAAGCGCCCTCGTACAAACAACAGAAACCTGGGGTGTCACTGGGGCCTGTAAATAGGACTGCATCCTTTCAATAATTCCGGGATGGGTCAAGGCACAAAAAGGAACCAAGACAGTGACGACTTACTGTCCGGTTTAAAAATGCCCTGACGCCTTTTTTTAGACTGAAATAACTTACTAAAGTTTTCGTTTTGTGCCATTCAGAATGGGAGAGGGAGCCAGGAGGCGAAACAGCCGTCTTGCCAGTTCAATCCCGCACACCCTCTGACTCTCACCCTCCGTTCTGCCTTTTTATTGAAACTAACTCATCAATAACTAATCACCAGAAGACAGAAAAGCATCAACAACTAATCACCAAGAGACAGAAAACATCAATAACTCACGGTATAAAGGTCAGTTTAACTAAAGCATCAATAACTAATCACCAGGGACTCCAGCAGGCAGAAAATCATAACCCAAGGTCAGTTTAACTAAACACATCTTCAGGATACGGTGTCTGTGTGTGTGTGTGTTAAAATAACAAGTAAGTGTCTCTGTGTGTGTTAAACATTAATGAGTGTATAAAAACATGATTATGAATACACAAACTGATTACCTATCCTCAGCCCATCTTACATTTCCCCCCTGTTGTGGATTTAAAAATCATGTCCTTACGGCTTTAAGACAGATCATCATAATGAAATCATACAACAGTGTGATCATCAGTGGAGGAGCGAAAACCTCACATTAGGGAAAAATTCCCCTCCTCCCTTCCGGCGTAGAATGAGATCCTCATAATTTGATGACCATCAGGGAATAAAACTTGTCCCTGGGGTGACTTGGTGGAGGCCCTTGCCTCGTTGTAGGAGAGGACAGCCGTCCTTACCTCCCGGATCTTCGTGTATGGTGTGTGTGTGTGTGCACGTGTGTGGACAGGGGCAAGAAGTCCATGTGTTTTTACGTTTTAGTGTCCAGTTTGAGTTCGTCATTCTCAACATTAATCAGGTTGTAACGGTACATTTGGGCAACAAACCTACGATTAACCATCATCTTTGTCATAAAAATAATGCAACATGAACAGACTAAACATAACAAAATGAAAACTATAATTATCCCTATATATTGCTTTTTTAAATTCTTCATAGTGGTCATAACATCAATAATTGTTTCATTTTTATTAAAAATTTAAATGCAGTAATGTACTCCAATCAAGGCTGATATTCCTTTGTTATGTACGTCATTAATTTCCAAACAATATCTAATCTTTTTGTTCTGTGGCTTCAACATATTTATCATCTCATCAATATTAGCACCACAGAGTACTGAGTTTCGAGATCCTCACAATAGTCGTTCTCAAAATGATATTTTTTTTTATCAATTTAGCTTTGTTAAGGTAAGATATTTTATTGACAATCTAACATTAATATGCAAAGAACATGTACATTAGTACGAAATGTAAAAAAAAATTGTGGTGGGGGGGGGTGCGAATTGTTTTCTTCTTGGTAGGGGGGGCATGACAGGAAATAATTGAGAACCACTGGTCTAGTCACACACCAGCTCGGGTTCATTCCCTACCAGAGAAATGACATTCCATGTCCCCAGAGCTAGGCGCTTTATGTTGCCGGGGATTGGACTGCCTTTGACTGCCTCCTAGCTCAAAGGAAACCCAAATTCTTTGGTCCCGCCCACTGGTAGTGAGCCGAAGCCCTTGTATTAAATAATAAATAAATACATAAAATAAAAAAATTAATAAATTTAAAAAACGGACCGATCCACTGCTTGGGTTAGTTTGACCCACCTTGAGATCCGTTCCCACTCAGTGACAGTGTCTACAAGCCACTGCCACCAGGCCAGTGAACCGACGTCCAGGCAGTGACAAAAAACGTGATCAAATTACATTGCTCATCATAAGGTGTTTGTGAGACGCTCTTTGTATGTTTCCTCAATTAAGACCTGTTTTCCATTGGTGTATTTGAAAAAAGTGGTGAACCTGTTAAATTCACTACAAAACGTTAAGAAGATGAAAGTAATGTTTGAAGGAATATTATTTTTCTATCGACATGCCGGCGGGCGGGCACAGATAGAGAGTGATAAAGCAGCACCACCCGCGCGGGGCGTGCTGACGAAAAGGCAAGCGCTCCTCCTCTCATCGCGTCCTTATTAAGACAGAAAAAAGACGCTGTTGAATTTGACCTATTCGCAGTTCGAGCAGGTGCTTAACGCTGGAGAATATCACCACTTCGAAGTTCGAACTGCTGTTGAAACGGAGAGGTAAGTGTTTTTCGTTTGTTTTTATTCAAAACATGCCTCGAGTGCATTTGTTCATGGTTAGAGATAGTTGTGTGGAAAACACTATACAAAGTAGCACCATGGATGTGGGCCTACAACACTGGCCTAGCAAACATGTGCTCCTACATCGACATAATTGACGAGCTCCAGTTAAGCATTGAATAATTATAAAACGTCATGGTGCTTTTACTCATTTAAAGAACTAAACCGACGCGTATTTTCATCCGGTGGTCAGGTTTGCATTGAATGTGAGCACGAGGGACGCTAGCTTGTTGCGTTAGCTTTGCGGAGCTAACAGCTTGCACTTTTGTTATAGAACAACAGAATGCAAGTACCATGATAATTTCTGTCATTAATTTTTGTGTAAGACACGATGTTCACTGGTTAATTACATGATTCTTAAAGCAAAGGTTACTGTGAATGCAATTTTGGTAAGATTTTTGTAGTCACACTGCATAAATCTGTCTGTCTGTTGTTTAAACTTCAATATAAACTATTATGGTTGAAATCATTAATTGGGATGGAGGGATTGATATTTTTTTAATTTATAATTTATTTTTCTTACACTGATATTGTTAAAACTCCATTTAGCCTATAGTATTAATAATTCTCAACACAAAACTGTCTTTTTTCTTTATAGAATAAACAATGCCTTCCCTGAGATGCAGGAAGTCCCCAAAGCAGGATACTATTGAACATGCAGTCAAGGGTCTGGACAAGACTGCAGAGTTAGAAGCGAAGTATATAAACTCATTTAAAGGTATGATGTTAACGCTTTTGCTAAGATATATTATTGTTTTCTGATAACCAAGCTGACATCGTTTTTTAAGTGGTTATTTTACATTAAGAGTGTCTTGACCTTTTCTTTTGTCAGTTTCAAGTTATTTCAGTGAGCGTGAAACCTGATGGTAGGAGTTCTATCTAAATTAAGGCTGTACTTGATGACGCCCTCCGGCATTTTTATACCACAATAGACCAGTGAACAAGTCCGATATTGATAGTCTAGTGTAAAGCACGTTATACGTCACAGAGATCACGTGACGCGATCCAATATGACTGTGTATACAGTGTATGTCATTGTTATGAAACTAAATAATCTTAAAGTTTTTTTTTTACGTAACCAGGTGCCATTGACATTTGTACTTTCAGTCCTAATACATACTGGCTAATGCAATGCTGGAAAATGAATTTTGGCTGGTCTGTTCCTTTAAAATCATAAAGAAGGGCTCTGCTCTATCCCTCACAAGAAGCAATGTTTCAAACCACCCTACATTAGTATAGTGGCCCAAATGAATATGATGACTCCTTATTTGTGTGCTTAAAAATATGACGAAGCTATCTTGATTTCCCTGTTAACTAGGTCGAGGAGTATTTACCAAGGCCCCTTTCAGGAAAGACGACTTTATTCTTTATTATGGAGTACAGAGGAAAATTGATAGATTCTGATAAATCTCAACGCAGGAAGATGGATGGAAGAGGCACTGTCTTTTTGTTTGACTTCCGCCGGCAAGAAAAAACTTGGAGGTGAGGCAAAGATTGAGATGTTATCTTATTTTTGTTTTTATTTAAAAAAATAAACACATACTCATCCCATAAGTGTTTGGGGAAAAATCATTCTCTAAGCAAAAATGTATACCGTATTTTCGCACCCAAAAGACGCGCCGTGTCAAAGGGCGCAACACCTGTTGAGGCCGCTATTTCTGTCTTTGTAACATATACTGGACGCACCGCCTGACAAGACGATAGCACAGCTGCTGTTAGCATAGCATGAACTTGGCAGAGCTGCCCACACTGACACAGCCGATAGCAGCCTACTATGCCCCAATAACATGAGCAATCACCCCATTGTTGCAGCAGACGCCAAGTCTCTATTGACAATAGCTGACAATGGCTCAGGCCAATATTAGGTGCATTGGCAATAGCCTACAAAGCAACGTCAGGGGAGGGACTTGGCTGCTCACCACACTCCTTAGAGTCACGGTTTCAAAAAAAAATAAAAAACTCATCATACAAGCAAACAATGAAACATAGAAATAAGATTAACACAAACATGTATCTCTCATGCCATCAATATACCCAAAAAAAATGAAAATAATACAAAAGCCACTCAGCCTTAGCTAATTCAAGCAATGCATTCTGGGAGCAGAGACCCACAATCCCATAGCTGTTTAGAGAGATTTGCATGGCTGTTTAAAGAGATGTGCTGTTATGCTTTGGACTTTTTGTCTGTTGTCTAAACCTGGGACGTTTCTTGCTTGCAATAACATAAATGATAAGACAGACTAAAACATTGTGGACAGCTGCCCTTTGTCCAGCTTTTTCCAACACCATCACCCAAACATTATAGTCAGATGGTGTATTTGTCACGGTCGATTGTAAGCATGGACAACTCACTCTTTGCCCAGCAGGGTGTGCTAACATGCACTTCCAACAGCTCGTTGATGACAAGGGCTGATGGACGTGAGTGGTACTTTGTCCATTTAATGGACGCATCGACTGACAGGGCGCTTTGTTTGCTTATGACTGCGAAAATACGGTAATTACTTTTATTCATGCGTTGAATCTGTACAAATGAAAATATAGACCATGAAGTCTCAAAGACTAGGGTCTGATTCCAATAGAAATTTCTTGTATGATTTGATTTAGAAGATTTAAAAATTGTGGATTTCCTATTTTTATGTTTTGTGTACACAAGATTGTCTCAAAGATTAATTTCTGACATTGATTGAATAATTGTTTTTTTTTTTTTTAAATCTATTTTAAGTGTTGATGCCGCTCAAGAAGATGGCAGTCTGGGAAGACTGGTTAATGATGACCACATGCACCCCAACTGTAAAATGAAGAAGAAGACAACAGAGGACAGACCACACCTCTGTCTGTTTGCGCTCCGAGACATTGATGTTGGCGAAGAAATAACTTAAGACTATGGACCAGCTGGCCTTGGAGAACACAGGTTTGTAAGATGCATCTTTAAGTACAATAACAGAGCCCACTTGTGGTGTTCTGGTGATGTAGTTTCCAATTAGTTTGGCAATCTAATAAATGTATGTTGAGGTTTCTATGGAAGTTGAACATGCTGACTGACTGGGGGAGTTCTCCATTGTCCACTATCTGTAATTCAAATTTGTGGGTCTGAGTCAAAGTTTGGCTCTTCAGGAACAACGAACTGGTCAGGGAGTGACAGTATTACAAAGTTCTGCGTTACTCTTTTCTGGGCGGTGGCCCTGTTAGGCCATCATATGCCATATTGCAAATATCCCCATTGTGGGACTAATTAAGGACATCTTTATGTTGTGGTTTCCCTACCAGAACCAGCACCAACCCTGTATATTCATGATATAAAACACTGTTTCAATTTGATATTTAGCCTTTCTATACTGTAAAAATAGAAGACCCCAGGCTTTCCTGCGCCCCCTTGCCCAATTGGTGGTGTTCAGGAGACAACCTGGGACTGAAATATCAGTCACAACCAGTGTTGTTTTCGTCACTGATGACTATGACGAAAATACTTCGTTAACGCCCCTTTTTTAATGACGATGACAAGCTAAACGAGGTTCTTTTATGACGAAAACATGACGTGATGTACATGAATTTTTTTCGTTGACGAGACAAAATTGTTAGCATGTGGTTCATAAATTATTTTATGTTGCTTTTAGTGAAATAAAGCCACAACAGTTGCCCAACAAAATGTTTTGCTTCTCTGCTTATTTTGGAGCAGTGAGCATTGATTCCACTGTTGCCACTTTTTTCTGTTTGTAATGAAGAATCCTTTGTAGTCCATCCAAAAGTCTTTGTTATTGGGTGGAAACCTTGAATGCCTTGTTTTAACTCAAATGGACTTAAACCCATCCATCCATCCATCCGTTATCTGTACCGCTTCTCCTCACTAGGGTCGCGGGGGGTGTTGGAGCCGATCCCAGCTGTCTTCGGCAGTAGGCGAGGTACACCCTTGAATTGGTGTCCAGCCAATCGCAGGGCATACATAGACGAACAACCATCCACGCTCACACTCATGCCTAGGGGCAATTAGAGTGTCCAAGCAACTTGCCATGCATGTTTTAAGAATATGGGAGGAAACCGAATTACCCAGAGGAAACCCATGCAGGAAGGCCGGAGCCAGAATCGTACCTACGACCTCAATATTGTGAGGCCATCCTGCTAACCAGTTGGGCCACCGTGCCGCTTGGACTAAAACCTTTGTGAATAAATTGACGAAAACTAGGGTAAAACTTTTTTTGCGTTTCCGTCGATTAAAACTGGACTAAAACCCTTTTTTTAGTTTTCGTTGACTAAAACTGGACTAAAACTATAACGAATTGGGATGACTAAATGTGATGTAAACAAATCAGCACTTTGTCCAAATGACTTGGACAAAATCTAAAATGCCTGCCAAAAACAACACTGGTCACAACACGCGTCTACAGAAGATTAATTGGCATGGGCGAAATTAATTAGTTTTATTTCATTCATGAGCTTATGTTTTGTTTTGGGTGGCTAAGGCTTAAAATGTGTAAAAATCTAATCCAACCTCAAATATAATTAATTCAATAAATTTATGATGCTACTAAAACATCGAAGCAGCCTCCTCCAGGCTTTACAGACTCAGAAATGGAGGTATGCGTATCGTGTACTCATCCTGTCGTGTCTCGAGATGTTAAAATTGCAGTTAGATAGACGTGTGCTGATTAGACAAGACTTCTAATATATCTGGTGTCACAGGATATTTGTCAGTGAATGTGTATGTCTGGTTTGAGGCTCACTCAGCTTTTTCTTGTGTTGTGGGGTCCAGTTGAGTTGAATTGCGTGTCAGGTATGTTGGCCATCTGACACCCAACTGTCAGGTTTGTGTTTGTGGGGACCCCGTAGAGCCATTTTTATTGTTGACATAAATCATAGCTAATCATCTTTTCCTTCATTATCATATGAAATACAGTTAGGAGTTGTATGTGCCTTTACTATGTTATAATCTTAGAACCTACCAGCCACTACAGGTGTCCGACAAGAAGACTTTTGGCTGTCCTGTGCTCCATTGCGCCCCTGGTGGCGTTCAAAAGACAACCTGTGACTGAAATATCAGTCACAACATATCTCTACTGAAGATTAATTGTCATGCGCTAAAGTAATTGGTTTTGTTTCATTCGTGAACTTGTTAGTTTTTGTTTTGGGTGGCCAAAGCCTAAAATGTGTAAAATTCTGATCCATTTTCTTTTTTTAATTCATTAAATTAATATTCAACTTGTTCATTAGGATGGAGGACAACCGACAATGACTGAATCGGCTGAGGTTGATGCCACCAGAACATCGAAGCAGCCTTCTCAAGTTTTGACAGACTCTGAAAAGGAGGTATGCGTATCATGTGGTCATCCTGTCGTGTCTTGAGATGTTAAAATTACAGTTAGATAGACCTGTGCTGGTTGGACAAGTTTTCTAATATATCTGGACATAAATCGTAGCTAATAATATTTTCCCTCATCATCATATGATATACAGTTATGCCTAGTATATGTCTTTACTATGTTACAATCTAAGAACCTACCAGCCACTACAGTTCTCTCATTGGGAGACTTAAGCTTTCGTCAGGTTGTCGACTGCTGCATTGCCCTCTTATTGGCTTTAAGTACACAACCTGTAACTGAATTATCTGTCAGAACAGAACCTATGTGTCTACAGCAGGTGATTTGGCATGTGGATTCTTCAGATTTTTAGAAAATAGGTAAAATTGTGATCAAAAGTTTAAAATGTCTAAAATTCTGGTATAGTTTGCAATAGTATATCTATTAAATCATTTCAAAACTTCTTAACAAGGATGGAGAACATTGGCTGTGACCGAATTGGTTGAGGTTTAGATTACCAGGACCATTGAGCAGCCTCCTCGGGATCTACAAATTTAGGAATGAAGATATGCATCCCATGTTACAATCCTGTTATGGCCCGAGGTTTTGAAGTTGCAGTTACATATTGGGCTGGGCGATATGGCTGATAAGTACATAGCGATATAAGTATTTCATATGGGTCCATCGATACACATTGAATTCTTTTTTTATATTATTTTATTTATTATCGTTTTTATTTTCCAATATTTTCACTGCCCTGTTAAAAAAACATTTAATGTAGTTTTCCTCCCGGGAGCTTTTTGTTACGGTCAATTAATTTTGTTATTACATTATTTTGTCATATCATTCATCAATATTTTAGTTTTTTTTTTTTTTTCAAATAGAATTAAGACCTTTTTCTGTGCAGATTCCTCTGGGGATTAAGTATTTAATGGGTTCTCAATTTTCTCTTGGACTCTGATGCAACCCAGTCTCCTCCCTTGGACAAAAAATATGGGCTGAATCTTCCTTGGAATAACGACACAGATTCTGACGAATCATTGTCAAATCCTGCCCCTGAACTTTGCGCCTCAGACCCAGACCATATTACTATCCCAAGGCTCAGGAGGACCAAAAGTATACAGGTAAACAACCCATATAGATTTCAGGGAATCTTACAAGCAAATTGCATATATTTTATTGGTCTCCTGCCTTCTATCCTTTATATTTCGTTGTTGTTGTTTTTTAGATTAAAAAAACAGGCTGACTTTGGAATGGATAAGCATTATTACTCCAACTCAGATGACAGTGGAGATGAATATATTCCGGATACAAGTGAGGCCTCTGATTCAGACGGAAGTGAATCTTTGAAAATTGTGGACCCTCTCTTGAAGTCTAAGAATGCCTTCAGAGATTTTTCTCCCACACCACGAATCTCAAAAGCCACCTCAACGCAGGTTGTTAATCAAGGGCGTTCACCCGTTCGGAGGAGTAGCAGCACTGGTGTGATTCTTGAATTCTATGGCTCTTCAAATATTTGTGCAGTTTAACACAAATCATCCAAAATAGAATTCAAGCACATCTGTGACAGAAATTCAAATTCAGAAGTCAAAGAGAGAGAACAAAAAAAAAAATCTAATGCTGCGCTTCTTCCGAAGACATATACTGTAAACATTAAATGTATGTTAGGACAATCTTGAAAAAAGTATTAGAACACCCTTTACTTTTATTTCTTGTTAATTTTATTAACCAAAATATGTCCATTTTTATTACAGATTAATGAATACAAAATTAAAACTCTAATCAGCTACTTTTTAATCGTTATATTTGTATAAACAAATGTTATACATCTGTGTGTTAACTTATACAAGAAATGACGGAAAAGCAAGGGTGGTTTAGTATTTTTTTATCGTATATAGTCTGTATAATATCTTTAACCTATGCTGATGCTGTTTAATACTGATTTAAATAATAATAATAATGTCATAATCTGTTGGTTTTACATGAACAAAACCTTTCAAGCACTTTTTAAAATTCTAAATACTACCTCTTGTCAGTAAGTTGGTTCACAGCACTGCCTTGGAGTGAAAGTGTGTAGTGCTGAGACAGTCTGTATGTGCTGAGTCGTCTGACGTTTGTGTGACTGGTACCCAGGAAGGTAGCAAAACCAGGCAGTGTGTATGTCGTACCCAGGAAGGCAGAGAAACCAAGCAATATGTATGTGGTACCCACGAAGGCAGAGAAACTAAGCAGTGTGTATGTGGTACCCGGGAAGGTAGCAAAACCAGGGAGTGTGCATAGATACAGACCCCAAAAGTGATTAAAACCAAATAAAGTCCCCAGAAGATCATCTGTAGTCAGGTGAAGGACCCTGTACTTTGTTCAACTCATTTACTCCCTTAGACGTACAAAGACGTCTTTTAATGCAATGGCGCCCTCTACCAAAGACGTATAAGTACGTTTCCTGTCTTTTTTACGTCATAGTGTACATAAGGGTCTGATGCAACCTCTGACTGAGAATCAGCCTTGTCCGCATTGTGAATCATGTAAAAATCACCCAGCAGGGGGCAGAGGTGCAAAAGATCCGCCTTGAATCTGCGCCAGAGGTACAAATGGGGGGCGGGATCCTGGGGTAGACTTATAAGTGTGGAGAGCAGCGTGGGTAGCAGCAGCATCGGCAGCACTAGCAGCAGTCGCATTAGTAGCGTTAGCAATGAAATCCTCCAAGCAAATGACGATCGAGGAATGCGTTTTTGTAAAAAAAAGCTTCCTAAAAGCATCAAGGCGATGGAGACGCTTTGGTTGAGAGGATGACGCTTCGTCATCGTCACAACAAACAGGCGTCTAAAGAGGGTGCGCGTGCCTTGCGGCCTGCATCGCCTGCCTTCGGACAATAGCCAAAGCAGCTGAGAGTCCTCACCAGATCCCCCCGAACGAGGAGGTAAGCGCTCGCAAGTTACCATTGAACATGTGGTTTTACCCCTCATGCTTTTATTGTACATATCATGCATCTTGCGGGCAGAAAATGTCGCATAAATGTGCAGTTAGACGCGAGCGTATCTCCTCCCCGACGAGGAAACAACAATACTGAATGGTGTGGTAATCATGCATACTTTCTAAAATTCACAGATTGTGCATCCCGCGGCAAGAAAGTTCCTCCTCGTCTTGTTGGTGTAAAGAAAGGTAAATTATAATATGAAACTTCACACGCCAGCAATAAAATGCAGCAATAAATATATATTTCCAATTGTTTATATTTCTGTAATTTACAGGTTGTGCATCAGGAAGCAGTGGTTCCGGATGGCGTCACACTGGATGGCAACCGAGGAAAATCGACTTTACAGCAACCCCTGGACCACTGAATGCCGCTGCCCATTTGGAGTCTGAGGAGCCAGCTGATTTCCTGCAGCTGTTTCTCACGGATGAGCTTCTGCAGCACATCGCGGATGCCAGCAATCACTTCCCAGACAATTATTTTCACACAAACCCCAGTGGACAAACACAAGCTCGCCTATTTTCCACGGACCAGCAAAGCCAGACCACAACGAAAGTGTCGGGTCTGTTTGCGCAAAGGCAAACGGAGTGAAACAAGAATGTGGTGTGAACTATGTTGTGTGCCCTTGCATCAAGGCAACTGTTTTATTTTATATCACACCAAAAAAAAGTATGTATGACACTGATGTATTTCATTTTTGTACATAGTTCAACAGTTCAGTCGTTTAGTGTTATGTGCAAATAAATTTATTTTATCAAAAACATATTTTTTGTGCTTTTTTTTGTTATTTTATAGAAGGCATGCATTATTTAGATGTTAGAGGTGTCATAAAAGCCATAAATAATAGTGTCAAAGTTCAAATTATGGTCAAAATGCATCAGTTTACAAAAAGCTCATTTTCTCAGTTTTTTCCCCAGGGATTGGAGTTTTCATGAAATTTAGCTATTTTCAAATGCCGATTGTTCAAGAATGGAAAAAGATAGGAACAAACATTTTTTTTCTGTTGAAAGAAGAGAGTCTCATCTTTCTTCGGGTGTGCTCCATGTCTATATAGCATTAGAATACAATATTCTGTGGGCCTTGCAATATTAGTCAAAACCCAGGAAAACTCTGGGATTGAGTGGGTTGCTCCAGTGAAAATGGCTGGTATTTAATGAGTTAAGACTGGTTAGGACATCCGGCTCGCAGTCCCAAGGTGCAGGGTTCGATCCCGGGACCCAGCTTTCCTGTGTGGAGGTTGCATTTGTGAGTGAGTTTGAGCGCAGATGGTTGTTCGTCTTTGCGTGCCCTGCGATTGGCTGGCAACCACTTCAGGGTGTGCCCCGCCTACTGCCCGTTGACAGCTGGGTAGGCTCCAGCACGCTATCCTTGTGAGAATAAGCGGATTGGATATTACATGTATGTGTTTATGCCCTAGGCCAGGCGAGGGCAAACTACGGCCCGGGGGCCACATGCGGCCCGTTAAAAGTTTTAATCCGGGCCGCCGAACTTGAAAAAAATTTAATGAATAAACCTTGTTAATGTTTTATTTTCTAAACACTGTGGTTTTCAAAGACAAATATTATTGTTGGAATGCTTTTATTCACTTTCATATAAAATTAAATGTATTTTTTTTCTCAGATGAGGTGAGGTTTCCAAAACACTCCATCCATCTGCTCCTGGTCCGGCCCCTCTGTCATATTTTAGAACCCATTGTGGTCCTCCAATCAAAAAGTTTGCCCGCCCCTGCCCTAGGCTTTGTGTCTTTGCTTGGTTGACTGTGTAATGAGTGTATGAATGCATTTCTTTCTACCAGACACCTTGGACTTCCCATGGCAGATTAATAATCTATTTTATCTATCCATCAGGGTCACGAATGTCATTTGATGAGTAGAGAATTTAGAGTCTCCAATTAACCTAATATACATGGATTTGCGCATGGAAACCTGAGAAAAAGCCCTTAGTCCTACTTTTCCATCTGAACCACTTTATCCTCACGAGGGTCACAGCCGTGACATCCCAGCTGACTTCAGAAAGTAAGTGGGCGACGACTCATGATCTCTTGGTTGAATAATATTGTTAGGGGCTCAAAATGGCCCTCTACAATAAAATGGCAGAAGAATATTACATACTCTCTGGCAGAAGAATATTGCGTTTTTTTGTTTTGTCCAATTAACTTAAATAAAACTTGGGAAAATTTAATGATTACATGTAAACCAGCTGGTCTTCCCCATACCAAGCCCTGGCTAAAACTGACTGAAAAATGCATGATGTGTGCCTTTTAAACTCCTCGGCCCATCCACTATGCCAGGGATGGGCAAACTTTTTGATTGGGAGGGGGGGGGGCACAATGAGTCCTAAAATACATTTAATTTTAAACGAAAGTGAACAAAAGCATTACAACAATATATATGTCTTTGAAAAACCACAGTATTTAGAAAATAAACCATTAACAAGGCTTATTCATTTAATTTTTTTCAAGTTTGGGGGGCTGGATTGAAACGTTTAACGGGCCACAAGTGGCCCCCGGGCCGTAGTTTGCCCAAGTGCCCTAAGCCAATTGATTCTAAAAAATAACAGTTTTCTTCATCAAAACAACATTTTATGATCAACATAAATGTTAGTGAGTACATAAAGGTATACTCATTCGATCTATCATAACCCCATGCACTTAGACTGTACAAAAAAAAGAAAATTTTTATTTTAAAACCTAGTATTTCGCCATGACGTCACACGCTAGCGTCAAGTGCTTGGCGCTAAAAACCCGGAAGTAACAGCGGCGCTCGGTTTGAAAGTGGAGAGTTGTGCATGGTAGGCGAGTTCGGGAGAAATGTTTGTTGAACACGAGGACTGTGGCGTAGAAGATGGTTTAACAGCGATCTAGTGCGCACCCAACCGTGATGGCTGACCAACGAAATAAATGTGGACCGACGGAGTGGACTGACAGGACGTGGAAAACAGGTGTGTGGCATGTGTGCGTGTGCACGAATGTGGTAGCGCGTTCACTATGGTGGCAGCGATCGCAAAGCAGCAGCACCACTCCTTGACAAAAGTATTGTACTTTCTCTGATGTTTTGGGTTTGCTCTGCTTTGGGGTTTGTAGTTCTGGCCACGCAAAAGTAACAAAGCAAGTTCTTGGATGTCTGCTTTTTTCTTGAACTGTTAATTGGTTAACATCGTGGCTCTTATTTTTATCTAATGTATGGAGTTTGGTGGCTATCTATATGCACAACTATATTAGTTGCACTTGAAATTGCATACAGAAAATTAGTATAAATAGGTTACGCTATAAAGTATAACAATATTAACAATCGTTATTGTTGTTACTGTTTATTTATTTTATTTTGCAATAACTGTGCTCCAAGCTTAGCTGTTGTGCCAGCTGCCAAGTAAAAATATGTAATCTCACTCAATAATAGGAATAAATACTTAACTAACATCTCAATTTTTCGGGTTGGGCTGTGGGGGAGGGGAGGGTGGCTGCCTGACATAAAGCAGACTGTCCTGCACATGCGCAGACCAGCCGAGTGTGTGAAGTGTGCGTAAGTGCAGTACCGGGACCGACCACTAAACAGCGATCCTGAGTAATTTTTCCGCACACACATTTCTAGCACACTCGTCTTGTTTTTGTGACCTTCCTGGGAAGACCTGAAACTTTGACAGGACCTCCCCCTGAGCTTCTTATCACTGAATTCAATGCTCTTTTTTGTGGGGCCCAGATTTTTGGTCCCCACAAAAATTTTGGTCCCCTACAGTGGGTGTGCTGTCCGATGTTGGTCCCCAACATGTAGCTTATACAAACACACACACACACCCCTACTTGTTTTTGTGACATTGTTGGGCCACCTGAGCAAAACTCACATTGTGGGAACCACCCTTTCTAGTGGTTGTACAGCTCTGAAAAAAATCAGGCAGTGTCCAGGAATTTAGTTAAACACAAAAAACACTTCAAATTACCAATTAATGACCTGGAGGTCAAATGAGTGACTCAAGTGCATGTAATTCAGTCACTGTAGCCCAAAGATTCTCTGGGCCAGTGGATGAACCATTATTCGTCTTGGACAGCATTGAAGCAGGCCGTAGCCTGGTTTCTAAAGCTGAAAGACTTACTGACAGAGTAAAGGAAAATAGAAAGGAGTTAATCACATTAGGTGAAGAAGGCAAGATGAATTTATTCAAGAGAACTGTCAAAGGAAAGTATTTGACCTGCAACGACTTGGATAAAGCAGAAAGAGAACTTGTGAAATACTGTCAAAGGCGAAGTTTCAAAAAAGATTTAGCCATATTTGAAAAACAAAAAAGGGTGAAGAAAAGTAGCCCACTTTACAAGTTCAATATAGTACTTCAAGATGGTGTCATGAGGGTTGGTGGACAGTTGAGCCACGCAGCCATGCCTGAAACAGCAAAACAGCAAGCCATCTTGCCAAGGATTCACATAACACAAAGCTAGTCCTGAGATACATTCATGAGATTACAGCTCATGCTGGAAGGAACCACATGATGGCTAATCTGCATCAACAGTTTTGGATACCTCGAGCTGCTAGAGTCATCAGAAGAGTGCTACCTGACGATCCGCCTTTCAAGAGAATTGGCGTTGATTATTTTGGTCCATTCTAAGTAAGTAGGGTTAGAGGACAAGTAAAGAGATACGGCGTGATTTTTACATGTCTCGCTGTACGAGCCGTACATCTGGAAATTGCATCTTCACGTGACACAGATGCTTGTCTCAACGCAATCCGAAGATTTCTTGTCAGAAGAGGACAAGTGAGAGAGATGTATTCTGATAACGGAACCAACTTTAGATCAGCTGACAGTGAAATGAAGAAATCAATCAAAGAATGGAACACTAAGTAAATCGAGAAACACTTGCTGCAAAAAGGTATTCAGTGGCATAGCAATCCCCCAGCAGGTTCCCACCACGGAGGAAGCTGTGAGCGACTTATTTGGTCTGTGAGAAAAATCCTGAATGTCACTGTAAAAGAACAAATTTCGGGTGAAGAAAGTCAATATACCTTGCTTGGTGAGGCTGAAGCAGTTATAAACAGCAGGCCTATCACAAGGACATCTTCCGACCTCAACGACTTGGAAGCACTCACACCCAACACTCTGTTGTGGCTGAAGGTCAAACCTGAGTTACCTCCTGGAGTCTTCTGTAAAGACGACCAATACGCCCCGATACGTACCTCTGGGAATGAGCTGGTCAGCTCTTTAAAGAGTATTATGTAAGTTGAAATACATTAATCCATTTTTCTTTTTTGGACCATCTTTAACTGTGTAGTGTGTAATGTCTAAAATACAAAATGATCTGATTTTAGGGTGCAGTTGACGACTGTGGCACAGGTCCTCGCTCTACAAGTGCTAATAGTCTTCGGCAAAGAGAAAAATCTGCCATAAGGTACAGAAAACATTGGCATCAGAGTAAATGGATGCATGTTTTTGCAATGTGCGAGGAAACTGGCGAACTCAGAGAAAACTACGCAGGCTTGGGAGAACATGCAAACTCTACACAGGAAGGCCGGAGCCGGAATCGATCCCACAACCTCTGCATTGTGAGACCATCGTGCTCACAAGTCGCCCACCGTGGCGGCCGTCCATTATGAATGCCATCCCACCATCCATTATCTGTACGGCTTCTCCTCACAAGGGTTGCGGGGGGTGCTGGAGCCTATCCCAGCTATCTTGGGGCAGTAGGTGGGGTACACCCTAAACTGGTTGCCAGCCAATCGCAGGTCACACAAAGACAAACAACCATCCGCGCTCACACTCACACCAATTTAGGGTGTCCAAACAACCTGCCATGCATGTGTTTGGAATGTGGGAGGAAACCGGAGAACCCACGCAGGCGTGTGGGAAACATGCAAACTCCAAACAGGAAAGCCGGAATCAATCCCGCGACCTCTGCATTGTGAGACCATCGTGCTAACAAGTCGCCCACCATGCATCCCTGCTAAATAAATGATTAATTTTTACATTTTAGTATTTGTAAGCGATCTTGTGTTCATGACAGCATTTTCAACAGTGTGGGTGTTTGTATGAAAGCATTTCACTCGTGTATGGGCATGAGCATGTTTCAGTTGTATTTATGAATAACAATAATTTCACAATTGTGCCTGAGCGCCTTTCACTGGTGTGTATGAGAATGTTTCACCTATGTGTATGAGCGCATTTGACGAGTGTATGAGCAACAACTATTTCACTAGTGTGTATGAGAGCGTTTCACTCGTATGTATGATAGCGTTTCATAAGTATGCATGAGCAACAACAATTTCACTGGTGTGTAAGAGTGCATTTCAGAAGTGTGAAGCGATTCCTGACTTTTGTCCCCAACGGCACCTCATACTCCCCATCTCCCGCTCACTTCTCCTGACCCCATGAGCCATCCCCGTTGCTACTACATGGAGATTTGATGTGTTTTTTTGTTTTTTTTTGTTATTAGCTTCTTCAACATCTCTTCTGATTCTCATCTCTTCTCTGGCGCTCGTCTCCGCCTGTCTGATTTGAAGTCGACCTCAGAATTTGCACTATTTTGACATGACTTCTGTGGTAATCACTACTGACATATTGTGTCATTTGCTCAATAATACATTAAAATTATAATAAATAATAAAAATGGGTCCGGTGCCGAGCTCTGGCTTCATATCTTTAAAAGTGGTCTTCTCAAATCTGTTACTAATGGCCTCTAAATCGGTTGTGGTAGAGAAGGGGCAAATTAGACCTTATGGCATCTTAATTTGGTCAAGTCTTGTACCCATTTTCAAGGCCAGCGACTATTGCTTTAGCTATATACAAGAAAAGGATTACTCTGAATATACACAACAACAAATCCCAGATGTCCATCCCAAATGTTGTTTCAAAATAATCCAGTTCAGATGATAAACAAATGTATTGGTATGTTGAGGTCATTATTTCAAATCAAAATATACACTTCTTTTTCAGACAATGGGGAGGATCGAAGAAGTGGAAAAGTTGCAGGAGTAACTTCAAAACAATGCAAAGAGACAGAATCTGGAAGAATGTCAAGTTTGTCCATGTTTATATTTCTGGAATTTAGTGGGCGTGCATCTCGAAATGTTTGGGGATGGTTCGGGCTGCCAGACAAGACTTTCACTGCGAGCGCTGGACCACTGGATGCTGCGGCAAACAGCGGACTTCTTGCAGCTATTTATTACCAACAAGCTACTCCTGCACATCAATGATGCGGATGGCACAGACTGCTTTGCAGACAATTATTTTGAGGCAAAACCAAGAGGTCTGTAAGCACTCTGAAAACAAAGTAAAATATTTGACACCCACGGCAAAGAAAGCCATGCTACAGCATAGGGCTGGGCGATAAACCGAAAATTTACCGTTACCGAAATTTATTACAATGACCGAAATCATTTTGCCCATGTCGGTAAATTCGATGAATAAAAAAAGAAAAGCCTTTTGTCTGCGGCAATGTTCATGCCCCTTTAAGACCGCTACAGCGCCTCTAGTCATGTGACTCCACCCGTCTGTCGCTCTCGTTGCTGGCGATTCAAATCCAGAAGCTTTCTCACCACCCACAACACAACCATGCTGTGCTGAAAGTTCAAAGTGAGAAGCAAGGTTCGACAAGTGACAACAGCCCATGAACGGAGGCGACACCATACGAGAGAACGTCTCAGAGGTGGACGCGATAGCCTAGCACTAGCTAAAGATAAAGCTCGTCTAGTTACGTGGCGCGCACAGGATTTAAACGCTTCATGAAAGCCGTATTTCCCGATATGGACTACATCGGGCCGGGAGCTTAGACATGTCAAGCATTTTGCATCTACATCCGACTTGTGGTCGGGTCGCAACATGGATCCCTGATTGAGCCTAACTGTGCATTCCATAGATGACAAGTGGCGACTGCGCAGCAGAGTACTCGAGACGGCACATTTTCCCCGATAATACCCACTTGTTTATTTGGCTTGCATTGACATTTTCTTTCATTTTATTTCGCGTTTTTTTATTTGCCATTATTTACATCATGAGAGCATCTTGGCGCAATCTATTTGCAGAAAAAGATTTCGCAAGAGGTACCCTTTTTCTTTGTGACATTGTTCAAGTCATGCAAAGCAAGCTCAGGGTTCGCGGTTAACCGCTTCCCGATTGCCCGGGGCAAGTGAAATTTGGCCACGGGCAAGGTAAAATTATGGGCAACTTGCCCGACCGGGCAAGCATTTTTTAAAGCAGCCAAATATCTTTAATTTTGACGAAAACGGTGGTGTGATCTGTTTGTGTGCACTGTATGGTGATGGTTTAACCCAGACAACCCCTTATGTTTTGGTATGGTCCATTGGCCTTATCGGGGGTAATGGGCGGGCGCTACGGGGATCAGTTAGTTCAGTGAATGTCGAGTTAAAGTGGACGTCAATAAATCCCGCAGTATTGGAACTCGCTGTCGTAGCATCCTCATTTGAAGTTTGAAAAACACAACAAAAACCTACGATATTTTGGCCGAAAATTGACAGCCGGAAGTTTTCTTACCTTCTGCGCATGTTTACGAGTGGCGACGAGTTCGTTCAAATCCGAACATTTCGGATTCCTCTGACATGACTAAAATAGCTCGAATATTTTTAAGTAGACAATTCAGTTGTGAGTAAGGAAGGGAGTAATATTTGATTATTGGCTGTTAATTCATTAGCTCCATGATGTGACCTGACATAGTGTCAGTGACTGTGTTCTGTTTATGCTATGAAACTTATGGAGGCAGCACCACAGGCACTGGTCTTAAAGGAATACACAAATTTGCCACACTCATAATTTACTCATGTGATTCCTCAATTAATACGCTCTCCTGGACTTAAAATTGATCATCTGGATTGCTGTAATATCATTTTCCCAATTTAACATGCAGATTTGTTAATTATTAAAACTACAATTAACATTTTCAATAACTGCACAGGATGATACATTTGCTCTTGTGAGTAGGGTTTCATGGTTGATGATGAAAACAAGATTAATTTATGCTTATCAGATTATATGTTTATTTACATTTGTGGCGCACATTTTACAACCATAAACATTTTATTCTTAGAGAAAAAAAATTGTCACTTGCCCAAGTCGGGCAAGTAATTTGGCCACTCGGGCAAGGCAAATTTTAGTGGCACTTGCCCTATGGGCAAGCAGTTTTTAAAGTTAACCGCGAACCCTGCAAGCTATTTGGAATGTTCATACAAATGATTTTTGTACTTTTATTTTTCATTGAAAGTAAAGTGTACCAGTTGGTCAATAAAAAAAACAGTCAATATGCAATTCCTGCATTTATTTTGATTTTAGTCCACGTGGGAATTTATTGTGCATTTATCGTTATCGAGGTAAAATTGCTCGATTTCTCGCGATATTGATTTGAGGTCATATCGCCCAGCCCTTCTACAGCATGTATACAGTGTGAGACGTGTTGTGTTCACTTGCTCCAATGCAATTGTTTTTAAGTGTATACCACATACCCAACGAATTGTGTAATTTGTATGGCGGGGTGTACACATGCGTTGCAAAAACACATGCACACACTGTCACTCACGCACTTCCGTATATAGTTTATTTCAGCACCTTTTGTCATGCTGTTTTTATTTTATAGAAGGAAAGCATTATTTTGATGTCTGAGCTGTCACGAAAGAAAAAATAGAACTGTTGAAGTCAAGTCAAGCTTGTGCTTGAAATGTTTGTTCTTAGTTTCTCAGTTTTTCGTGAGCAATGGGAATTCAGTTATATTCAAACGCTGTCAGGTAAAGGCTCCATATTTTTATAGCATTATAGCACACTATTCTGTGGGCGCTAGAATTGAAGGGTTTGCGTTAGTAAAAATAGGTGGGATTAAATGAGCTGAAGTGTATCTCTTGAGTGCTCCTTAAATATTTGCCTGTGTTGGTATATTTTATTTTGGTCGTGTCATGTTTATTCTTACGCTGAAAGAGACATGAGGTGTTCGAAAAAAATAAATGATTTTTTTTTTCCCGGTCAAAACTACCAATGGTGTCTGTTTTTTTTCCCTCCGTGAAATGTACGAGTTATCACTTTGACGCACATGATGTCACGTGGCTGGAGGACTGGAAACTTGCACGAACAACATTTACGTTGAAATGTAACAATGACACATATATCGACATCTAACAAACATGCATGGGCATCTAACATTGACACTTACATTGACGTCTATAACATAAACCATTACAATCACATCTAACAAACACGGACATCTAACAGACACATCGACATCCATCATAAACATTTACATAGACATCGACATCTAACCAACCTCTACATAGACATCTTACACACATCGACATCTAACAAACATTTACATAGACATCTAACATAAACACATCTAATATAGACACATAGATTGACATCTAACATCGACACATTGAGATCTAACATAGACATACATTGACATCTAACATAAGACTGTTACATCGACAACTAACATCGACACAAGGCTTTGTCAAATGACACGTCATGACGACATATACAGAGACACAAGGCACAACAGCATATTTTTGGTACAAATTGAACCCGATATGTTAGCTACCTCGTTCGACTTAAAGGGTTAGCGAACTTGTTATGGTGGTTGAGGCGTGGTGGCTACCCAGCTCGTGTAGTGTATATTAAACTTAAGTTAATAATTTATGACCAGTAAACACGGATGTTGTAACGCAAAACAATGTTCAAATGTTAGTTTTTTTTCAACACATTTCATGAGAAAAAGCTCTACTTGTCTGTGAGAAATGTATGTTGTAGACCCATTATATAACACAATATTACACAATTTTACATTGGAATTTCATTTAATAAAACATTGACAATTATCTTTACAAACACTGTGTATGATTCATCTTTTCATTTGTTGTTCAATGAGCAAAACAGTGGCGATCAAAACAGTGCAAATTAAATGACATTTTATAGGTATCTGGTTGCAATACAGTGAACCCTCGCTACTTCGCGGTTCACCTTTCGCGGGTTCAGTGCTTCGCGGGTCTAAAAAATATTCGGGGGCATTGTAGTTTCGCCGAGCGGCACGACGGGGCGCTGGAGTGGTTAGACGGCCGGCGTCCGCCGAAGAAGAACGTGGGCGAAGAGGAGAGTGGACAAAGAAGAGCACGTTCCCCCGGGCACGATTTGGGGCGACGTTTCGCGCGGTTCGGACCGTACCAGAGCTCCGGCCAGCGTGCGTGGCAGTTAAGCCGAAGAGGAACAACTTCCGCCCGGGCACTAGCGGGGCGACATTTCGCTCCGTTCGGGACCGTGCGAGAGCTCCGGAGGAGACCGGCCGGCGTGCGTGGTTGTTAAGCCGAAGAGGAACACCTTCCGCCCGGGCATGAGCGGAGCGCGAGGCTGTCAGTTATGAATGAATAAATGAATAAATAAATGAAGAATGCCAGGGCACACCGGACGGCGTACCAGCAGGTAAAAGTCGAAGTAATTAAATAAATACAAAAAGAAGTAATTGAATAAATACAAAAATAATGGCTGGGGAATAAAAAAATGTTTTAATAATTTTTTTTTTTTGTTATAACATGCATTTCACCCTCTCTCTCTCTACCCGTATATATATATATATATATATATATATATATATTATTTTATTTATTTATTTTTTTAAGCATTTTTGAAGGTGCGCCGCTACTTCGCACTTTTTTTTTAAAGCATTTTTGAAGGTGCGCCGCTACTTCGCACTTTTTTTTTTTTAAGCATTTTTGAAGGTGCGCCGCTACTTCGCGGATTTTCAGTTTTCGCGGGTGGTCTCGGTCCCCATTAACCGCGATAACCGAGGGTTCACTGTAGTAAGTTACATTCTAATTTACATTGACAGGTAATGGAAATGACTACTGGTAACCTCAATTGAACTGTATTTCAGTCAGAATGCCTCAAACATCATAAAAAAATAAAACGTTGAGTATTATTTCTCCTTCAAAATGTCAGAAGAAATACTCTATAATGGCCTGACGACATTAACATAGCTTATAGTATATAGCAGGGGTGGGAAAACTTTTTTATTGGCGGGCCACAATGGGTTCTAAAATTTGACAGAGGGGCTGGACCAGGAGCAGATGGATGGAGTGTTTTGGTAACCTCATCTCATCTGAGAAAAAAAATACATTTAATTTTAAATGAAAGTGAACAAAAGCTTGTCTTTGAAAAACCACACTATTTTGAAAATAAAACATTAACAAGGTTTTTTTTTTTTTTTTTCAAATTCGGCGGGCCGGATTAAAACGTTTAACGGGCCGCATGTGGCCCCCGGGCCGTAGTTTTCTCACGCCGGTATATAGCATAGCGGCATAGGTTCCCTCGTCAACATCAAGTGAGTTACCCTCTTACCAAGACCAAAATACGGGGCTCTCCATCTCCCGGTCACTTCTCCAGACCCCAACAGTCACCCTCGTTGCGAGAACTTGGAGATTCGATGTTTATTTTTTTTCCGCTTCTTCAACTTCGTGTCTGATTCTTTTCTCTTCTCTGGCTCCAGGATTCCGCTGTCAATCAGATGACGATTGAGGCGGGACTTCCGGTTCAAAGTCACCCTCAGAGTTTGCAACCATTTGAGATGGCTTCTGTGGTAATAACAACTGTCATAGGTGCAATTTGCTCTATAAAGCATTAAAAAAAAAAATAATAATAAATTACAAAAAATAGTCAAGTACAGCACTCGTCTCATAAACTAGGTAAGAATTTAGCGTTACTAACGTTGCTACACTATAAAGAGTGTTTTACTGACTAGCTAAACCCAGTTTGCTTAAACTGATCGTACACTGGACGAAATCTTACCGTTGTCTTTTTACAAATGGATTATGAAATTGTTGCAGAAATTGTTTTGCTGTGACGGAGGGCAAGTTTTATAAGGTTCGTTCATCGGGAAGGTTTTATATTAGACGAGGATGGTCTTGTTCTTCGGATTTTTTTTTTATTTATAAAAGGCCGAGCATTTGTATTTGCGCTCAGACTGTGTTGCACAGTGCACACGAACCAAAAGCTCTAAAGAAAACACAATACCCGATCCAAACGGAGGGACGTGTTATCTTTATCTTCCACACCGCCTATCTTGTACTGGCTTGCGGGGAGGTGCTGCCGCCTATCCCGTCTGACTTTGGGCGAAATGCGGGAGGGACGACCTGAACAGAGAAATACAAAAAGAAGCAGTACAGCGTCAGTGTAACTCCTTACGGGATAATATCCTCGTCGCATAAACAAGGTAAGAATTTCACGGTATGCATTTTGGTGAACCATAAAGCGTGCTTTACTGACTGGAGCGACGTCGAGTTAGCCTAAATGTATCGTGCATTGGACTAAATCTAGCAAGTTAGAATTATACGATTTGTTCTTCGGGAAGGTTTTATATTAGAGGAGGAATTAAGATCTTGCCCTTCGGACATTTTTTGTGATAAAAGGCCGAGCATTTGCATTTGCGCACAGTATTAGTCCACGAAACAAGAAATACCCATGTACAAATAACTTGCAATTATAATAGTTGGAGCTGTAACAAAGTGTTTTTCATACGGTGTTGTATAAATTAGCAGGAAATTAGAACACAAATTAAAACACGTACAGTAGATACAAGAAGAACAACGACAGTCACATGTTGAGTCGAAAGCTAAAGAATAAAAATGTGTCTTCAAAACGTTTTAAAAGTGGACAGAGAGGGGGCTTGCCTAACATTCAATGGAGAGTCAGGGAATGGACTCCGAGTGCAAGTTTCAGGCCATCTATCTCAAGAAAGAGCTTCTGATGCACCTCAAACGGGTACTGCAAATTTAGTAAGTTCAGCGCATAGTTAATTCCCATGAGCAGGAGACTGGCAACATTTCCACAACCTCATTTTCTTAAGCAACAATGGAAACAGAGGCATGGGATGTGTCTTCTTGTCCCTCACTTGCTTGGAAGACATAGAGTACGTGTGTCAAACTCAAGGCCCGGGGCCAGATCTGGCCCACAACCTAATTTTATGTTGCCCGCAAAGGGCAAATCATCTGCATCAACTTCCTGTTTCTAGCATATTTTCTTCACAACAACACTGAGATATGAGATATTGCCAATTATTTGTTACCAATCCTCCCCTTTTAAAATAAATTGAAAAATTGTTGAACAATTACTTACTAGCTTCTGATTTCAAAACTGGCTTTCCAATCAATTTATATGGGTTCACAGTCCCTCTGAGGGAAACCACAACTACGATGTGGCCCGTCCATAAAAATGAGTTTGACACCCCTGACATAGACCTTCAGTACTTGCTTGGCCTGGTCCTCTTTTGCTTGTTCTCTGCTGACTTCCTGAAAGAGCATATACATCCATGGTTAGGTGCATAATGTCCCAAATTTGTGTTTGCTTTTTATAGTTCTGAATATCGCTGTCTTCAGGCAGTATCCAAGAAGCTCCAGAATCTTCACCTTGCAGGAGACTTCCAATGGCACGTTTTTGCAATCATTAACACTGCATCATCCAAAGAGAGCAAACCATTTTCAACATTTGAGATTGGTCAGTAATATTTACAAGTAACACCCACTCGTGTGGATTGACCAATAGATTAGATCTAGAAAAACATGAAATTACTCAAATTATGACAACATGTTTCAGCCGGACACCAGTGATATGTGACAGTATTTGCAATCTGCATTACATGTTTATAACAGCATATATGAGAATCAAAAAATAAATAAAAAGGGCAATGAAAACGGAAATTAAAATAGAAACCTCAACCTCAAGGATAGGATTTTTGTAGAAATCTCAAAATCGAAACTTTGGACCTTCTGATTTATTTTGTCAATTACCCGAAAGTAACCTTTGCCAAATGCCAACCCTTTAGCCAGAGCAGGTCACATACTGGCAGCAATTAATTTATTTGAATATTGTGACAAATAAAAATGTTTGCTGCACAGTCTATGAGTTAATTGCAGCTTTAAAAACGTAATACTGTTGTAATTTACCTGGTAGTCCGTGATAAGTTCCTCTGCAGACTGTCCGAGGAATTTCATCAAGGAATGGATTATGCCCTCCCTTCCAGCTTCAACGTTTTGCTATTTAAAAAGACACAAGATGATTAAGTGTCTTAAATAAATAAAAGCTCACATATGCATTGCTTACATCCCAAAAAGTGCATCTCAACTTTAAATAAAAAAAATAGCAAGATATCCATAAGCTCTAACAGATCTTTTATTGTTTTATTCTGTTAATGCTTATGATGGACTTATCCAAAATAGTTTGATGCAAATTCTATTTGCAGTAATAAAACACAACCCTCTTACATGACTGAGTGAACTGAGCATAGGTCTTATTTCAGTGCCAGTAACTCGGCCTTTTTTTCCAAGTATCTCCTTCAATTCCAGGGTGTAAAGTTCCATCTTGGTTAGCCAGGTTCTCTCAAATTGAACATATGTAATTTGTTTGAACTCTTTCTTAATCTGAAACATTTTTCCCTCAATTAGAACATTTTCCAAATTAAGAAATCGAAATCACGATTTAAATTTTGATTAATCGTCCAGCACTAGAAGATACAGCAGCAGGTATTACTCCTCCTCTAAAATAATAAAGGCAGTACAATCATCACTTAATTTGACACAGAGTTTGGATTAATTGCTGGACTATGGTCTGATATTTGTCCCACTTGAAACTAAATCTGAATATTGGTTATTTGAATGTGAATATCTTAACTTTGATATTTGAATTGAAACCTGAATGTTTTGAATTGAACACTGAATTATTGAATTGAAAAACTGAATTCGAATTACATAAATTGTATATTTTTAATTTGATTCTGAATTTTTCGATCATAATGTTTTTGTTAAGAACTATATCCCAATAAACTTGAATGTAGGACTTTAAAATGCGTTTTTAATTCCTCAAAAAAAAGGTCTCCTCACCAAAAATTCAATACTGCATATGCTCAAATTCAGTTTACTAAGTAAAAATTCAAGACTCAGTGACAGACATACGGGAGCTTTAGGGTGCCTCAAGGATGTGCAATGGATTCCAATCACCTTCCACCTATCACATCAACCCCCCATCCTTCAGCAGATCCACTGGCTTCCAGTCAATCAACAAATCATTTTCAAAATTCTTCTATATATTTTCAAATCTATGGCTGGCGACCAGTTCAGGGTGTAGTGCGCCTTTCGCCCGTAGTCAGCTGGGATAGGCTCCAGCACCCTCCCGTGACCCTGTACCGGATAAGCGGTGTGGATAATGACATGACACATGACTTTCAAATCTCTTCACAACCTCGCCCCTCCCTACCTTTCAGACATCATCCATATTCCCACTCCATCCCGCGCTCTCCGGTCTTCATCCTCCTCACTCCACCCCTTGCCTGCCACCATGGGGGACAGAGCCTTCAGCGATTCGGTTCTCCAGCTCTGGAACTCTCTCCACCTGACCTCTGTAATTGCACCACCCTCCCTGTGTTTAAAACTAAACTCAAAACCAATCTGTTCCGCCTTAATTACTCTCTCCAATTCCAGATATGTCCCTCATCCACTTTATTGTATTTTATCCTGCTTGATTTACGTGTTGGTGTTTCTACCCGTATTTGTGTTTTTACTTTCGTATTTTACTCTGTACAGCGGCCTTGAGTGTCCTGAAAGATGCTTCCAAAAAAAAAAAATATATATATATATATATATATATATAAACACACACACACACACACACACACACACACACACACACACACACACATATATATGTTGTTTGTTTTTTTTTCATGGTGGAAAAAAATTTAATCTAAATAACTCTAATGAATTTGTCTTTTATCATGGTGGTCTGTAGGATGAATTGGATCAAGAGCCTGCCAAGTGCACCATGGTGGTGTTTGTTGTCCGGGAGGAAGAGGATCTTCAGCCACCACATTACATCGGGGCAGTTATTGTAGGTGTGAAGGTTCTTTGTCAGTTGCCATCTCTTGCACATAGATGTGTGATGCTGTTTGGCCTCATCTCTCCACTAAACCTGTCTTACCTAAGTAAGTTAAAACACGCTTTTGATGCACCACAAAAAAATACTCATGGAGATAGAACCAAACAAATTGACACGAATAGTGTGCGGTTTGAGTGTCAAACTAAATATTTGATAGCCCAAAAAAAAAACATTTCAGAATGTCCTTTTTAACCGTTTGTAGGTTGTATTCAGAGAAAAAAACTACAGCATTTTTCTAAAACAAAATTACATCAATTTAATGTCTTTATTCCAAAGTAACAAATATATATATATATATATATATATATATATATATATATATATATATATGTGTATATATATGTGTATATATATATATATACACAGACCAGTTGTCCTTTCATTTTACCATGAAGAGTCCTGAGACCTCTATGGCCCTGGTTAGACGACCACCCACCGCTGTGTTGTTGGGAATAAATGTGCAACATTGTTCACCGAACATAGCACAAACACCACCTCTCTCATCCAACAATACATCAACAGTCATCCTGTTTCGGAATGCCATTAGAGATTGGTTGATAGCCGTTCATGCACAGTTTCAAACCCACTTTGCGTCCAATTACCTAATTTTTGCACGTTGTGATGATGCAGTTGACCTGTCTGCGTTCTTTGTTCTTCGTTCGAGGACTCAAATCCTGTTACTTGATCTGTTAATTTACACTTACTTACTTACTTACACTAAGGAGAACACCGATGGCTTCCATGTATGTTGAATCATTTTTTTTTTTTTTTTTGCCGTGATACTCTGCTTTCTCTTTTTTAACGTCACCGATGTCCTGTCATGACATTGGACAGTTCACACAGTTTATTAACAAACAATATAAAACATACCATTTACGATCAATCAATTACATTTTGTGAAATGGCACTCTCCAGAAACTACCAATAATCTATAAGCAGGGCCTAGTTATGAAAAACACATACAGATATGCACTAAGTCTCAAAACCTTTTACATTTTTGGGTGATTTATCAAATGATCTATCATATCCACACCACCACCAGATTTCCCCTCTTGATAGTGATTGAAGTTTATTTCAACCACTATCAAAACCAGACACAGTGGTGGTGAAAAGATTCCTAACCGCTTAGCTCTGTCAGCAACATTAATGCTATTTAAATTTTCAAGAGCAACTATCATAGAAAACATGTTCATCTACATCAACTCTAGTCACAGGATACACGCTGACCCAATCCATACATGTATTATCAAGATAAGCATTAATATAATATCAATAATACAATTTCATTTGCTTATTTTGGATATCTCGTTGTCCAATTGCTATCTTTTCACGAAAGTACAGACTTTCTCCTGTAACTTTGTTCTGTGGACCAATAGTTGCCCACTTGAGTATTACTCATGGTTCCAACTCAAATCTATCAACATGTCGTCCAAGCTCCACAAATATGTCCCATCACTTTTTTTTTTTCAATTATCTGCTTGGTGTTTGCAAATCCATTTTGATTAGTAATTGGGATTCTTACTGTTGGTATTGTACTATAGTCACATCATAGTTTGTTTATGTAACTCTGGGTTGTTCCCACATATAACACAACAACAAAAATATCAGAATAAAATTGTATACATCCAACATAGAACAGCTGCTTTTAACCACTTCAGGGTCATTTTGTCTGAAATATCCCCTCTACTTAGTCTGGTGTCTTATGAAATAAGACCACCCTATCATCAGACTTCCGCTCATCTCCTTTGTAGGAGATTTCAACCAAAATGACCTTTTTACATGTGTCAAATGAACCAATGTTGAATCTTCTACTATATTTACAGCTGTGAGAGCTGTCAATAAAACTAAACATGGCATTCCCCCTTGGGTAATTACATATGTCTTATCTTCAAACTTCTTTCAAGCATCCAGTCTCCTGGCTCCACTAGTTTAGTGCCCTGCTAGGAGACAGAAAGATCCTCACCACTCTAAATTTGTGCCTGTCTTTGTTTTTCTAACACTTTTCACATGTAGTCAGCTAAAGTTGCTTCAGCATCTATTTCCCATTTGTTCTTAAATTTGAGGTATTCTATAAGGCCTTCCAAACAATGTTTTACAACGTCTCGGTCCTAAATACAATGAAATACAATACAGTGCAACTCTCTGTATATAACTCAAATTAACTCACATAAACACATTTACAGTAGATACCAGAAAAACAACAGAACAGCAACAGTCTCATGCTGAGTCAAAGGCCCGAATATTCATCTTCAAGCGAGGTTTAAAAGTGGACAGAGAGGCGACTCGCATAACATTCAATGGAAAGTCACAGTGCTTGTCGTTTTTACAAACAGTTTTACTAATTTCCATACACTGTGTCCACTGCCTCCCCGTTTCCTCAATGCATAGCCTTTTCACTTTTTTTTTTTTTGTTCATTCTTTTCACCAATCCAGAGCTTTGAGGGTGGTAAGCACAATTATCTTTCAAATCAACGTGAAACATTCCTATCTCTTTCACAAGTTAGTTAACAAAATGGGTACTATTATCACTGTTTATTATTTTCAGGAATACCATATCTCGGAATGATATCCTTACAAAGTACTTTTGCCACTGTCAATGCATCTGGATTTGTTGGTTAGAAAGAGTTCTAACCATTTCGAATTCACATCTATGATGACCAAACATTTATTTTATTTTTTTTCTTCACTTTGGTTTTTATCAAATAAGTCCATATGAATAATTTGAAATGGATATTGTGGTGTAGGAAAGCGTCCTCTGCGTGGACTCAAATTACCTTGTGAATTGTGTTTCGCACACGTTAAACATGCCCTACAAAAATGTTTCGAATAAGCATTAAAGCCGTAAGCCGTATAATAACGTAATATCTGATGCACCATTTCCCCTGTTGAGACATGTGTTATCCCATGACTCAATATAGCAGCCCATTTGTAAAGATTATTGTTTGGTCATACAGAGATCACGTAGCGATGTTACACCATTTTCCTCCAAAGCCTTTGTTTAACTTTGGGACTTCTATCACTAAAACGTGTATGTCCGCAACAGCTTCTTTAGCTGTATTGTCTGCAATGTGTATTCAAGGAAAACACTTATGCAATGTATGCGCTACACATTTTAAGACGACTATATGTGTAAATAGTAACACAATTTACTCTCTTTAGTTTACACGCTTTTGTTTAAGATACTAATTCTGTTGCATGAGCTGAGTAATTTGAGGAGTAACTGCTAAGTTCTTTTTCCCAGTGTCATTTGATACAACTACAGTATTTTATTTATTTATTTATTTATTTATTTCCATCTACAAATAGCACTTCTCCGTTTTCTGAAGGCGAATCTTTTTGATGCCTTTACTTTTGGTTACTTTTTTCTACTAACTCATAACAATCTAGTTTTGTACCATCCTCCTGACATAATAATGACAGCCGGGTTTAATGTTGTACATCTCTCTATAATCAGATGTGGTTTTGATAACAATGTATTCATACACTATAAATGTCCCGCCGGTGACAAAAACGTCATGTTCATCAGCAAAAGCAATGCAGAAACCGCACGTGGTACTCTCAAAACCAGAGGATGGAACAAAACTATGGTTGCACTTGTTTCTGCAATTTCCAGATTGTGGGACTAATAAAAGACCATCTTTATCTTAATCTTATATCTACAGCAATAGATACTGCATTAACTGTTCTCATGCAGTGCTTCAATGCACATTCTACGTTGTCTAGTTTGGAATAGAAGTATGCGATTGGTTTCATCTTATCTCCATGTTTCTACACTAAAACTAAGGCCTTTTGCATCTGGACAAAGGGTCAGTGCCATACTTAATACGAACACTTGTTTCCTTTCACAAAAGCTGAATATGCTTTATCAGTCCAGTGTAAGGACAATGTCATTTAGAGGTTTTCCTCATTCATCATTTTACTCAGTGGCACAGTAATTTCTGCATAATTTGGAACTCAGACTTTACAATAATTTGTTAATCTTAAGCATGTTAATTTTATTTTTATTTCCTATTTTTCTGACTTTATGACTCATTTTACTTCAACCAGTTCTACCTCAAAGTGAACAAGTACACATCAATGTTATTTGTAGTCTCTAATTTCTTCTCTGCTTTAATTCCTTGGATGTTAAGATGGCGGCGCGCATGGACGCAGCGGCTAACAGCTCCCCCTCACAGTGCTCCTTATTACTTTTTATTAGTGTTTGCTTGCTCTTATTGGCATCAACTGAGGCACAACATCGATATACCCGCCAGGACATCGTGAACATTGGATATCGATGCGAAATAACCATCACAGAGGAATTTTGCTATGATCGCAAAATTCCGAACGAACTGGCGAGGCTGCCCGGCTCACCGTGGCTGGTCATCGGGACCGGGAGGCGGCGCAGGCGACGCAGAGAGAGGAAGCAGAAGCGAGGCTGCAGGTCCGGTGTCTTGCAACGGCTGCGACGGCAGCCCCATAGGCAACCACTACCGAGTCTGCACCTCACCAACGCCAGATCCGTGGTCCACAAAATCGACGACCTGGGATTACAAATCCTGGGAAACCGCTATGTGCGCGATAGCAGTGTGATCGTCGTCACGGAAACCTGGCTGCACGCAGACGTCCCCGACGCTAGCATCCAGCTGGCCGGGCGCTCGCTACATCGCGCGGATCGGACGAGGGACACCGGTAAGAGGAGGGGCGGGGGGCTCTGTGTTTACGTGCATGAGAACTGGTGCGGCGATAGCACGATCGTCGAGAAGCACTCTTCCCCCGACATCGAGTTCATGTCCGTTAAATGCCGGCCTTATTTTCTCCCGAGGGAGCTAACGGTAGTGATTCTCACAGCTGTTTACATCCCTCCCGACGCTAGCACTAGCACGGCGCTCTCGCTACTCGCGTGCGTCATCAATAAACATCAGCGGGCGCACCCTGATGGCGGTCACATTGTAGCGGGAGACTTTAATAAGGCCAATTTAAAGACTGTACTCCCAGAGTTTCACCAGCATGTCAAGTGCCCGACGAGGGGAGACAACACTCTCGACCATGTGTACTCGAACATCAAGCACGCATACAGAGCCCTCCCACTCGCCCCCCTCGGCCAGTCAGACCACCTGTCCTTGCAGCTCGCACCTGCGTACACCCCTCTCAGGCGCAGATTCAGGCCTACCACAAAGACTGTGAAAACCTGGCGTGACGACGCCATGAGTGAATTACAGGACTGCTTTCATGACACAAACTGGGACCTCTTTGATCATCAGGACCTTGATGTCTACACGCATTGTGTACTGGACTACATCAAGTTCTGCATGGAAACTGTGTCCCAACAAAAGACTATACGGACCTTCCCAAATGCGAAGCCCTGGATGTCCAGCAGGGTTCGCGCTCTCCTCAAGGCCCGTGACGCTGCCTTCAGGTCAGGCGACAAAGCCCAGTACAGGGTGGCTCGTGCTGACCTGAGCAAAGGCATCAAGCTAGCAAAGGCAACCTACAAGGGGAGGCTGGAGGCCCACCTTGCCAGTAACAGACCACGGGAGGTGTGGCAGGGTCTACGGAGCATCACCAACTTCCGTGGCAGCAGCACGACCTCTGTAGACCCGAGTGCATCGCTGGCAGAGGAGCTTAACTGCTTCTTCGCTCGCTTTGACTCGCCCCAACCATCACACCCCCGCACTTCAAGCTCCAACTCCCCCCCACTCATCGTAGAGGAACACGGTCAACCCCAGGAAAAGCTACTGGACCCGACGGAATACCAGGCAAGGTCCTCAGAGCATGTGCCCACCAACTGTCACATGTTTTCTGCAGGATCTTCAACCGCTCCCTGGCTCAGGCAGTCATCCCCTCCTGCTTGAAAACCTCCACCATTATTCCTGTCCCCAAAAAGTCACCAGCCGTCCACCTGAATGACTACCGTCCTGTTGCTCTCACACCAGTCATTATGAAGTGCTTCGAGAGGCTGGTTCTCCAGCACATCAGGGACTGCCTTCCTCCCACTCTGGACCCCTACCAGTTTGCATACCGGGCTAACAGATCCACTGAGGACGCCATCGACACTGCTCTGCATGTTGTACTGGGCCACCTGGAACAACAGCGGAGCTATGCAAGGATGCTCTTTGTGGACTACAGCTCGGCATTCAACACGATCATCCCAGACATCCTCGTCGCCAAACTGGACACTCTCGGCCTCCCTGCCCTCACACGCATCTGGATTAAGGACTTTCTGACCAACAGACCCCAGACTGTGTTGCTCGGCCCCTACACGTCCTCCACCCTCATGCTGAGCACCGGTTCCCCCCAAGGATGCGTGCTGAGCCCTCTCCTGTACGCCCTCTACACCTACGACTGCAGCCCGGCCCACGGCAACAACACCATCGTCAAGTTTGCTGACGACACGACAGTGGTCGGTCTGATCTCGGAAGGTTACGAGACAGCCTACAGAGAGGAGGTAAAGAGACTGACAACTTGGTGCAAGGACAACAGACTGCACCTTAACTCTGCTAAAACAAAGGAGATTGTCGTCGACTTCAGGAGGAACAAGACGCTGCCGCCCCCCCTCTGCATCGAAGGCGTGTGTGTGGAGAGGGTCCACACGTTCAAGTTCCTGGGAGTACAGATCTCCGATGACCTTTCTTGGAGTCACAACACCACAGCAGTGGTAAAGAAGGTCCGCCAACGTCTGCACTTCCTGAGAGTCCTCAGGAAATTCAACCTGGACAGGAAGCTGCTGCTGGCCTTCTACCACTCGTCCATCGAGAGCCTGCTGACGTACTCTGTCTCCACCTGGTACAGCGGCTGCACTGAGGCGGACAGAGTGAGGCTCCAGAGGACAGTCAAAACAGCGCAAAGGATTATTGGCTGCCCTCTCCCCTCGCTGTCGGACATCTACACCGCCCGGTGCCTCAGAAGGGCTCTCAACATCGTCAAAGACAATACCCACCCAAACTCACACCTGTTCGACCTGTTGCCCTCTGGCAGGCGCTACAGATGCATCAAATCAAGGACCAATAGACTGAGAAACAGTTTCTTTCCGAGAGCCATCTCCATACTGAACTCTCACACACACACGAGACCACCCTAACCTTGCAAAACAGCATTGTGATGTGTTTCTATATGCCCTATTCAGTCTTATTTATTTATCTAATTTATATATTTGTCTGTATTATTGTTGTATTGCACTGGAGAGGGGAGCCCTCTAATCTCGTTGCACACTTGAGTACAATGACAATAAAGGGATTTCTATTTCTATTTCTATTTCTATTTCTAATGTAAATACTAGCCCTTCTTATCAAATTACCATCTTTTTTTTCCGTGTCATTTCCATCTGTGCATTTCATTCCAGTTACTAACTACAGTTACCTTAATAGAAAGATCATCAACTGAAGTATGAAACATAACATATTTATTTCTTCAAATCATCCTTACAGCAGAACCTAATTCTTATCCTTATTCATTTGTTCAAGTCACACCTTCTTCAATCACCAAACTCTCTCTCTGACTTCCTCCCCCTACTTGGGAACGAGCATCTAACTTCAAAGAGCTGTTAACTCTTTGTTACAGCACACTCATGAGTTACGATTACACCAATACCCATTGCCCTCTGTCAAACTTTCCTCACTCCTTTTTTTTTTTTAATTTTCCAAATTCACTGTAGCCTTACCAAAGCCACTCAAAACTATCAAGGTATCAAATCAAAAACTACAAAATCAGGAAACACCTATGCTCCTACAAGGGTTTCTCATGCTCACTTCTTCATTCAATTAAGATTTCACAACACCTACTCCTCTCTTTCTGAAAAAGACACAAGTATACAATTAAGTAAAACCCATCATCAGAATGATATACCTTGTCTGTCGGATCATGTAAGTATAAATTGTGCCATCAATAATCTTTTTCTGTAAATTAATCACATCCCCACAACTTGGGCTCTCATTGTTCTGTAAAAGTAAACCTAATTTCAATTCATGCAACCAACTCAGTGTCCTTCTGGGTCCCTCAACCACACAGGTTCTAATTCTTTTACTCTAGACAGTTTTCCACTTGCAAATCTGACTATGACACATTTCTCTTGCTCTATCATTTGGAATTAATTTATTACAAGCAATCCTACATGCACCAGTGTCACATAAAAAGGTAATTGGTGACCCATTTACCAATAAGGTTATTTCAGCTCAGTTATTTCATCAAAGGCCAATATCTCTTGTAAATTTAGGAGGACCTCTTCATCTAGAAACTCATCTGTTCCTTGATCAGCCTCTAAATCCTGTTTAGATGCTTCCTATCCTAGTCATGCTGAAGGTTGCTTTTTCTCAGGGCAATCTCTTGCTATATGGCCTTCTTTACCACAACGCCAGCAGCCTGATGTATTTTGCCTGTTTGCTCCTCTTCCTATTCTTCCTCCTCTCTGTCGTCTGCCCCTTTGTCCTCTAAAGCTACCTAGGCCCTTTCCACCTCGATAAAAGACCTCCTGTCCTACCTGTCCTACCTGACCTGTCCTGTCTATAGACCTCTGCTTCTTTTTATTTTCTATCTTCTCAGCATGGAGGGCGTGATTTACATACTCCTCCAGGGTACCTGTTGGCAGGCAAAGGAAATGTTTATTTACCCACTTATGAATTACCTCTCTTGAGCCTGCATGTAAAGCATTCTTCAACTGCTGTTGAAATGGCCCATTTACATTACCATTTTCCTGTAGCCCGCTGTGATTTTTAAACACAGCTGTCATTCTCACTTTGTGTTGCTCAAAAGTCTCATCATCCTTTTGTTTTACTCTTCCTATTTCAGTGTAATTTGCTCTATCTGACTTTTCGCATTCCTTTCCTTTGCTTATTTTGTTTTCATTCTCTTTTTGTTTCCTGTATCCCTCTTCTCTTTTTAAGGCTACCCTCATCCAATATTCTGTTTCCTCAAAGCCATTTTTCTTCATCTTTTTGGGGTCTTTTTCGTCTTTCCTATGATTGATCCCTGCAATGCGGCTATTTTTTGTGTATTTAACTGACCATTAAAGCCATGTTCAGTTATCCATGTATCTAAATACTGAGTTTTATCAGGATCCTGTTTTTCGATGAACTTCCAATCTCTACACTGCAGCGTATCCCTGGGTTTTATTTTACTACCTAATATCCCCATTTTAGAAAATTTGGACCAGTTTGTCAACACCTAAGGTGTTCTAAAAACTGGTTTCTCATCAGTAGGACAGCAACTCAAATTTCCTGTTGTGGTAATTCTCAATTCAACCTTTTCAGGTGGAGAATTATTGCCTTTGCATCCACACCAGTCTGCTGTGTACAACCCTACTGTATTACATCGGATAAAATACCAAGTGGTATTTGTAATCCCCAATCACACCGTTCACTCACTTTACATACGGTTTGCGCAAACATTCACACACGGAATTTAAGTGTACACACAGACTCCGCCGTCCTACTTTCTCCACGGAATTTCTCGGACTCCGCCGTCATATACCTGCCATTGACTAGTATTCACAGGGTTTTTTTATTTCTCACTCCACTGTCCTTCATGGACCTGCCATCGACTAGTATGCACAGGATTTCTTATCTATACACAATTTCTTTCTCTTTTCTCTATCTTTCTTTCTTTCTCTTTTCTTATTTCATCTCTACTTCATGTCTTTCTTTGCTTTTTTTTCTTTTTTATGTTTTATTTTTATTTATTTATTCTTAATGCTCATTTATTTATTCTGAACACTTATTTATTTATTCTTAACGCGCAATGACCTCCAGTCAGTCACTTCCCCCCTAAAAAAAAATATCTCACCACTGTTGTCTTCCCTCCATTGGATCGCCGTCAACCGTCAGATCCCAGCTGGTGGGGTGAGGTCCAGTCCTGGAAAAGGATTTTTAGGCTCTCTCTAGTGAGCCTGCCATGGCCATGGTCTTTCTGGAGTTCACCACACCCGCTGGAATCCTCAGGTATCTTGGCTTCCCGCTCGAAGGACCAAAATAATGTCAGGTTCAATCACCTAAGCATTCACTGAACAAAGGCAAAATGAATGAAAGGAAGACAAGAGTTGATCTTTTACTCGCGAGGAGAACGAACGGAGGTGTGCTCAGTTACATCTCCAACTTCGTTCTGGAGCACACTCCGCCGAGCCCTCTATTTTATTTGGGAAGTCCCTAAACAATACAATGTATTTGCACTAAGGAACGAAGGGGGGAGCACCAGCAGGAACATGTAAACATTTCAGACACAAGAGGAAAGACAGACATCAATGGCAGTCATTTACTGATTGAAAAGGCAGATATGCCTTTTAGTGCTCTGGCACTAAAGTCTCAGTCCTTTTGGTTCAGAGGTGTGTCTCGGCACACCTCCTTTGATGTTGTAGACGTTGATCCTGTCTTCAGGCATCCGCTTCTCTTGAAGTCTTCTCATCCATATGGTCAAACATAGGTCACACTGTGGAACAATTCTTTTGCAATACTAATAGAGTAAAATATGGGATAAAATATATCTTCAACCTAACAATAGTGTAAACTGACATACTGAAGACTGGACAGTCATTAATTTGATTGTCCAGTCTTTCCCTCATGAGATAATGCTTCACTTAGAAAATGTGTACAGCGCGAGCTGAAAATGCATTTGCAGTACTAAACTACCACATTTCTATAACAGCTTAATTCAACGTTTCCAATGTAAATTTCTTCCTTTATATAGTGTAAACTGACATACTGAAGACTGGACAGTCATTAATTTGATTGTCCAGTATTTCCCTTATGAGATATTGCCTCACTTTGCAAATGTGCACAGCGCAAGCTGAAAATGCATTTGCAGCACAATAAAAACCCAAACTTCTATAACAGCTAAACCAAACGTTTCCAATGAAAGATTCCACCTTTATATCGTGGAAAAAGACATCCTGAAGCCTGGACAGTCATTAATTTGATTGTCCAGTATTTCCCTTATGAGATAATGCCTCACATAGCAGAATCATAAAAACATGGACGTGATGGTAAACTGTCCATTGTGCCGATAGATGGTATTCTCATGAGGTTAGGCTTGCTATGGAGAGTGGCATGGGGGTTGTGTCTCATGGTTGGAATGGGAAAGATGTCAATTTGGGACACATCGTCAGTAGTGTTCCATCAAATCACTGGGTGTTTCGGCCTTTATCACTAGACACCCTCATCGATGGTGGCCAGCGGCCGGTTGATCACGCCCGCGCTTATGTCCCATGCCCAATTAACTGTGGTGGATGGTTCTGCCCTGGGTACTCAAGTGGGATGACGCAGATTAGTGGTGGGATGGGGAGGGGGGACGGGGGTCATGTTGCTGATCTATGAGCCCAGTAGGGGTCCTTCCTCTTCATCCAGATCCACTGGCTGCTTCTTTCAGCCGCTTTAGAGAGCGATCTGACTGTGTGCCGCAGAGCCTGTCCATGGATTCCCAGGTCTTTCAGCAGCTTGATGGTTGATGAGGCCAGAAACCCTCTGCATCCAACTTCGACGGGATAGACCTTGGCTTTCCACCCTCGTTGTTGTGCGTCCGCCGCCAGTTCAGTGTAGCGCAACTTCTTACGCTCATAGGCCTCTTCAACTGCATTTTCCCACGGGACTGTGAGCTCTGCAATGTAGACAGTCTTCAATGAATGGGACCACAGCACTAAGTCTGGCCTTAGGGTGGTGGTTGCAATCTCTGCTGGGAAGATTAGTTGCTGACCTATATCGACCAGCATCTTCCAATCCCGAGCCTTGGTTAGCTGACCAACTTCTGGCTTGAGAAAAGGATGGTTGGGCTTTTCCTGTCCCTCTCGGACAAATTTTGGTGCTGTAATGGTAGTGGTGGCTCTTAAGGGCAAGGAGTTGATGGTAGTTCTCCTGCTTTCAAGCACTGCTGCCAAGCTCTTGAGGACCTGGTTGTGCCTCCAGGTATAGCGGCCTTGTGTGAGGCTGGTCTTACAACCAGTCAGGATGTGTTTGAGAGTTGCTGGTGTTGGGCAGAGGGCACAGGTTGGATCTTCGCCATACCACTGGTGGAGGTTTTTTGGGGATGGCAGCACGTCATTGGTAGCTCTGATGATGAAGCTGATGTTGCTAGCTTCCATCTCCCAGAGATCCCTCCAGCCAAGCTTTCTTTTCTCCAGGCCTTCCCACCTCATCCACTGTCCCTGCTTGGCAAGCGAGACAGCCTTTGCAGACCTTTCAGCCTCTTCCTGGCGGCGCACCTCCTCCACGACCATTTTTTTCCTCTCTGCGGTTGAGGCCTTACACCAAGTTGGTTTGCTTGCTGTAAGGCCAAAGCCTCCTCTTCCCCTCTGGACGTGTCCCACAATATCGCTGTGCCTCAGGGCTGCTGTGGCATGCTGCACTGCACTGGATGGTGTCCATTTCCGTGCAGTTGACAGGGGTGGTGCCGTTTCACTGATGGTCCGGTCTCTGGAGTCCGTCAGCGTCATCTGTAGTCTCACTTTAGAGCACTTGTATTCTTCAGTGAGACTTGTGATGGGCAGTTCGAGGACTCATTTGCCATAGAGGCTGATGTTATTCAGACAGCGTGGGACACCAAGCCACTGTTTCACATATACTGTGATGGCTCGCTCCATCTTCTCCACAGTTGTTAGTGGGACCTCGTAGACAGTGAGTGGCCACATCACGAGAGGGAGAAGCCCAAATTGCAGACACCAGAGCTTGAGCTTCCCTGGTAGTGGAGTCTTGTTGATGTTGTTCAGGTCGTTGATGATATCCTGTCTTAGCTGCTGCACCTGGTTTTTATCCTTAAGACTTGAGTCATACCATCTGCCCAGGCTTTTGACAGGTTGTTCTGCCACCGTTGGTATTGGTTCGTCACCAATGCAGAACTTCACGTCTTTTAGCTCTCCCTTGATTATCGAGATGCTACGTGACTTGTTCGGCTTGATTTTCATCCGGGCCCAGCTGATGTTTTCCTGCAGCTTACCAAGTAGCCGCCTGGTGCAAGCTGCAGTGGTGGTCAGAGTGGTCATGTCGTCCATATATACTCGGACGGTGGAAGGCGGATCCCGTTCCTGGTTCGCTCACCCCGCCACCCATTTTGAGGCCCTGATGATGACCTCCATGGCCATTGTAAAGGCCAGGGGTGAGATCGTGCAACCTGCCATGATGCCTACTTCTACTTGCTGCCATGATGTTTTGAAGTCGGGTGTTGTGAAGCACAGCTGCAGGTCTTCAAAGTAGAATTTTACCAAGGTAGTGATGGATGTTGGAACGCGGAAGAAGTTGAAGGACTCCCAGAGAAGGCTATGCGGAACTGAACCAAAGGCATTGGCTAGGTCGAGAAAGATGACATGAAGATCCCCTTTGTTCTTCTTCGCTGCTTGAATCTGATGCCAGATCATACTGGTGTGCTCCAAGCAGCCAGAGAATCCAGAAATTCCAGCCTTTTGTACGGATGTGTCAATGTACTCGTTTTTTCTCCAGGTAGGTGGTGTGTGTCAAGACGCTGAAAAAGATTTTCCCTTCAACGTTGAGAAGGCTGATTGGCCGAAATTGACTGATATCTGCGTCCTTCTCTTTTGGAATTAGTACACCTCCAGCCCTTCGCCATGCCTTTGGTATTATCCCCTTCTGCCAGACGATTCTCATTAGCCTCCAAAGATAGCGTAGGACATCTGGTGAGTTCTTGTAGAGCTTATATGACACTCCATTTGGTCCTGGTGCAGATCCTGATCTTGCACGCCCACCATGTTCTCCACTTCTTTCCATTTTGGAGGGCCGGTCTCGATGTTGACCTCTGGTGGTCGAATGGGGGGGATATCATGTGGGATGGCTAGCTGTTCATGCCTTTTCGTGTCTTGGTAGACCTTTTCCAGGTGCTCTTCAAGTTCCTTCTTTGAAGTTTGCAGGAACCCGCTTTTGTCCTTAGCGAAGAGATCTTTGACAAACTTGAAGGGATTTTTATAGAACAGGGTTCTTGTGTGTTCCTTCTTCCTGCGAAGTTTCCTCAAGTTCTCTGCTCTTCGTAAGGTTTTCAACCGGAGCTTGATGTCCCCATGGAGCAGCATGAGACCTTCTCTCTCTGGATCAGAGGCTTTTCTCCACTGTTTCCGCAGGTCCCTTCTTTCCCTGATCAGTCTCTCTATCTCTTGTTGCCTCCTAGGTTTGGTTGGTGGTGGTATTTTGTTGGTGGTTTTCCAGCTGTTCACTCCAAAGCGCTCCTCTCCATAGTGGTAGATGATGTCACCGATGTGTTCCAGCTTTCTCTCTGCAGTGCCCACTTGTTGCTCCAACATTTTCACCAGGTCGTTATTGACGGTTTCCCACTCTCTCTTCTCAATAGTTTTGGGCCACCTCACACTCTGTCTGTGCCCTTTGATCTTGTTCTCTTTGGGAGGTCTCTGTGGCTGAGTGGGTTCTACCTCCTGCAATTCTGTGTTTATAATACCCTCCTCAGTGACAGGGGGGCTGATGCTCTGCGAACTTTGGGTTTTTTCCCGTCGCTGTGCTTCACTCGACTGATTTGACGCATTACTTCGTAAGAAGTATTGGTCAATGCGAGGCCCTTGACTCGGCTTTCCCAAACACCGCTTCTTTCCTTGGTGGATCTTCAACCCTGTAACTGATGTTACTTTTGCCCAGCCACAGGTGCAGACCTGAAGTGAGTGTCCTGCTGCCATTGTCTCATGCACCGTGTTCTTGCTCGTAGTCATGTTTGTTCCTAGGTCTGTAACCGTGTGGTCAGTCATTGAGCCATCTTGCGCCCCCGCTCTCGCAGGCTGTAGGGGTGTCATTCTTTGTAGACTTTCTGTAGCACTTGGCGGGTGTCTCCAACAAACTGAACACAGTGTCAGAGACTGCCAGCATGGGTAGCTAGCCCATGTCAGCCCCAGTGGGGTCTATTCCCTCCTGTCAGCAGTCTCTCCAGGCTGTCACACAGACTTTTTCTAAGTGTTGCTGTATCTCATGAAGGAAATACTGGACAAAGAAATTAATGACTTCCCAGGCTTCAGGATGCATTTTTACACTATATAAATGTGGAAATTTACATTGGAAACGTTTGGTTTAGCTGTTAATGAAGTTTCGTTTTTTTAGTGCTGCAAATTCATTGTCTGCTGGCGCTGTACACATTTTCTAAGTGTTGCAATATCTCATGAAGGAAATACTGGACAATCAAATTAATGACTTCCCAGGCTTCAGGATGCCTTTTTACACTATATAAATGTGGAAATTTACATTGGAAACGTTTGGTTTAGCTGTTAATGAAGTTTCGTTTTTTTAGTGCTGCAAATTCATTGTCTGCTGGCGCTGTACACTTTTTCTAAGTGTTGCAATATCTCATGAAGGAAATACTGGACAATCAAATTAATGACTTTCCAGGCTTCAGGATGCCTTTCTACACTATATAAAGGTGGAAATTTACATTGGAAACGTTTGGTTTAGCTGTTATAAAAGTTTGTTTTTTTAGTGCTGTAAATGCATTCTCAGCTCGCGCTGTACACATTTGCTATGTGAGGCATTATCTCATAAGGGAAATACTGGACAATCAAATTAATGACTTCCCAGGCTTCAGGATGCCTTTTTACACTATATAAAGGTGGAAATTTACATTGGAAACGTTTGGTTTAGCTGTTATAAAAGTTTGGTTTTTTAGTGCTGTAAATGCATTTTCAGCTCGCGCTGTACACATTTGCTATGTGAGGCATTATCTCAAAAGGGAAATACTGGACAATCAAATTAATGACTTCCCAGGCTTCAGGATGCCTTTTTACACTATATAAAGGTGGAAATTTACATTGGAAACGTTTGGTTTAGCTGTTATAAAAGTTTGGTTTTTTAGTGCTGTAAATGCATTTTCAGCTCGCGCTGTACACATTTGCTATGGTGAGGCATTATCTCATAAGGGAAATACTGGACAATCAAATTAATGACTTCCCAGGCTTCAGGATGTCTTTTTACACTATATAAAGGTGGAAATTTACATTGGAAACGTTTGGTTTAGCTGTTATAAAAGTTTGTTTTTTTTGTGCTGTAAATGCATTTTCAGCTCACGCTGTACACATTTGCTATGAGAGGCATTATCTCATAAGGGAAATATTGGACAATCAAATTAATGACTGCCCAGGCTTCAGGATGCCTTTCTACACTATATAAAGGTGGAAATTTACATTGGAAACGTTTGGTTTAGCTGTTAATGAAGTTTCGTTTTTTTAGTGCTGCAAATTCATTGTCTGCTGGCGCTGTACACTTTTTCTAAGTGTTGCAATATCTCATGAAGGAAATACTGGACAATCAAATTAATGACTTTCCAGGCTTCAGGATGCCTTTCTACACTATATAAAGGTGGAAATTTACATTGGAAACGTTTGGTTTAGCTGTTATAAAAGTTTGGTTTTTTAGTGCTGTAAATGCATTTTCAGCTCGCGCTGTACACATTTGCTATGAGAGGCATTATCTCATAAGGGAAATATTGGACAATCAAATTAATGACTGCCCAGGCTTCAGGATGTCTTTTTACACTATATAAAGGTGAAAATTTACATTGGAAACGTTTAGTTTAGCTGTTATAAAAGTTTGTTTTTTTAGTGCTGTAAATGCATTTTCAGCTCGCGCTGTACACATTTGCTATGTGAGGCATTATCTCATAAGGGAAATACTGGACAATCAAATTAATGACTTCCCAGGCTTCAGGATGCCTTTTTACACTATATAAATGTGGAAATTTACATTGGAAACGTTTGGTTTAGCTGGAAATGAAGTTTCGTTTTTTTAGTGCTGCAAATTCATTGTCTGCTGGCGCTGTACACTTTTTCTAAGTGTTGCAATATCTCATGAAGGAAATACTGGACAATCAAATTCATGACTTTCCAGGCTTCAGGATGCCTTTCTACACTATATAAAGGTGGAAATTTACATTGGACACGTTTGGTTTAGCTGTTATAAAAGTTTGGTTTTTTAGTGCTGTAAATGCATTTTCAGCTCGCGCTGTACACATTTGCTATGTGAGGCATTATCTCATAAGGGAAATACTGGACAATCAAATTAATGACTTCCCAGGCTTCAGGATGCCTTTTTACACTATATAAATGTGGAAATTTACATTGGAAACGTTTGGTTTAGCTGTTATAAAAGTTTTTTTTTTTCGTGCTGTAAATGCATTTTCAGCTCGCACTGTACACATTTGCTATGTGAGGCATTATCTCATAAGGGAAATACTGGACAATCAAATTAATGACTTCCCAGGCTTCAGGATGCCTTTTTACACTATATAAAGGTGGAAATGTACATTGGAAACGTTTGGTTTAGCTGTTATAAAAGTTTGGTTTTTTAGTGCTGTAAATGCATTTTCAGCTCGCGCTGTACTCATTTGCTATGTGAGGCATTATCTCATAAGGGAAATACTGGACAATCAAATTAATGACTTCCCAGGGTTCAGGATGCCTTTTTACACTATATAAATGTGGAAATTTACATTGGAAACGTTTGGTTTAGCTGTTAATGAAGTTTCGTTTTTTTAGTGCTGAAAATTCATTGTCTGCTGGCGCTGTACACTTTTTCTAAGTGTTGCAATATCTCATGAAGGAAATACTGGACAATCAAATTAATGACTTTCCAGGCTTCAGGATGCCTTTCTACACTATATAAAGGTGGAAATTTACATTGGAAACGTTTGGTTTAGCTGTTATAAAAGTTTGGTTTTTTAGTGCTGTAAATGCTATGTGAGGCATTATCTCATAAGGGAAATATTGGACAATCAAATTAATGACTGCCCAGGCTTCAGGATGTCTTTTTTACACTATATAAAGGTGGAAATTTACATTGGAAACGTTTAGTTTAGCTGTTATAAAAGTTAGTTTTTTTAGTGCTGTAAATGCATTTTCAGCTCGCGCTGTACACATTTGCTATGTGAGGCATTATCTCATAAGGGAAATACTGGACAATCAAATTAATGACTTCCCAGGCTTCAGGATGCCTTTTTACACTATATAAATGTGGAAATTTACATTGGAAACGTTTGGTTTAGCTGTTAATGAAGTTTCGTTTTTTTAGTGCTGCAAATTCATTGTCTGCTGGCGCTGTACACTTTTTCTAAGTGTTGCAATATCTCATGAAGGAAATACTGGACAATCAAATTAATGACTTCCCAGGCTTCAGGATACCTTTTTACACTATATAAATGTGGAAATTTACATTGGAAACGTTTGGTTTAGCTGTTAATGAAGTTTCGTTTTTTTAGTGCTGCAAATTCATTGTCTGCTGTCGCTGTACACTTTTTCTAAGTGTTGCAATATCTCATGAAGGAAATACTGGACAATCAAATTAATGACTTTCCAGGCTTCAGGATGCCTTTTTACACTATATAAAGGTGTAAATTTACATTGGAAACGTTTGGTTTAGCTGTTATAAACGTTTGTTTTTTTAGTGCTGTAAATGCATTTTCAGCTCGCGCTGTACACATTTGCTATGTGAGGCATTATCCCATAAGGGAAATACTGGACAATCAAATTAATGACTTACCAGGCTTCAGGAGACCTTTTTACACTATATAGAGGTGGAAATTTACATTGGAAACGTTTAGTTTAGCTGTTATAAAAGTTTGTTTTTTTAGTGCTGTAAATGCATTTTCAGCTCGCGCTGTACACATTTGCTATGTGAGGCATTATCTCATAAGGGAAATAATGGACAATCAAATTAATGACTTCCCAGGCTTCAGGATGCCTTTTTACACTATATAAATGTGGAAATTTACATTGGAAACGTTTGGTTTAGCTGTTAATGAAGTTTCGTTTTTTTAGTGCTGCAAATTCATTGTCTGCTGGCGCTGTACACTTTTTCTAAGTGTTGCATTTTCTCATGAAGGAAATACTGGACAATCAAATTAATGACTTTCCAGGCTTCAGGATGCCTTTTTACACTATATAAAGGTGGAAATTTACATTGTAAACGTTTGGTTTAGCTGTTATAAAAGTTTGTTTTTTTAGTGCTGTAAATGCATTTTCAGCTCGCGCTGTACACATTTGCTATGTGAGACATTATCTCATAATGGAAATGCTGGACAATCAAATTAATGACTTCCCAGGCTTCAGGAGACCTTTTTACACTATATAATTGTGGAAATTTACATTGGAAACGTTTGGTTTAGCTGTTATAAAAGTTTGGTTTTTTAGTGCTGTAAATGCATTTTCAGCTCGCGCTGTACACATTTGCTATGAGAGGCATTATCTCATAAGGAAAATATTGGACAATCAAATTAATGACTGCCCAGGCTTCAGGATATCTTTTTACACTATATAAAGGTGGAAATTTACATTGGAAACGTTTGGTTTAGCTGTTAATGAAGTTTCGTTTTTTTAGTGCTGCAAATTCATTGTCTGCTGGCGCTGTACACTTTTTCTAAGTGTTACAATATCTCATGAAGGAAATACTGGACAATCAAATTAATGACTTTCCAGGCTTCAGGATGCCTTTCTACACTATATAAAGGTGGAAATTTACATTGGAAACGTTTGGTTTAGCTGTTATAAAAGTTTGGTTTTTTAGTGCTGTAAATGCATTTTCAGCTCGCGCTGTACACATTTGCTATGAGAGGCATTATCTCATAAGGGAAATATTGGACAATCAAATTAATGACTGCCCAGGCTTCAGGATGTCTTTTTACACTATATAAAGGTGAAAATTTACATTGGAAACGTTTAGTTTAGCTGTTATAAAAGTTTGTTTTTTTAGTGCTGTAAATGCATTTTCAGCTCGCGCTGTACACATTTGCTATGTGAGGCATTATCTCATAAGGGAAATACTGGACAATCAAATTAATGACTTCCCAGGCTTCAGGATGCCTTTTTACACTATATAAATGTGGAAATTTACATTGGAAACGTTTGGTTTAGCTGTAAATGAAGTTTCGTTTTATTAGTGCTGCAAATTCATTGTCTGCTGGCGTTGTACACTTTTTCTAAGTGTTGCAATATCTCATGTAGGAAATACTGGACAATCAAATTAATGACTTTCCAGGCTTCAGGATGCCTTTCTACACTATATAAAGGTGGAAATTTACATTGGAAACGTTTGGTTTAGCTGTTATAAAAGTTTGGTTTTTTAGTGCTGTAAATGCATTTTCAGCTCGCGCTGTACACATTTGCTATGAGAGGCATTATCTCATAAGGGAAATATTGGACAATCAAATTAATGACTGCCCAGGCTTCAGGATGTTTTTTTTACACTATATAAAGGTGGAAATTTACATTGGAAACGTTTGGTTTAGCTGTTATAAAAGTTTGGTTTTTTAGTGCTGTAAATGCATTTTCAGCTCGCGCTGTACACATTTTCCATGAGAGGCATTATCTCATAAGGGAAATATTGGACAATCAAATTAATGACTGCCCAGGCTTCAGGATGTCTTTTTACACTATATAAAGGTGGAAATTTACATTGGAAACGTTTAGTTTAGCTGTTATAAAAGTTTGTTTTTTTAGTGCTGTAAATGCATTTTCAGCTCGCGCTGTACACATTTGCTATGTGAGGCATTATCTCATAAGGGAAATACTGGACAATCAAATTAATGACTTCCCAGGCTTCAGGATGCCTTTTTACACTATATAAATGTGGAAATTTACATTGGAAACGTTTGGTTTAGCTGTTATAAAAGTTTGTTTTTTTCGTGCTGTAAATGCATTTTCAGCACTAAAAAACCATACTTTTATAACAGCTAAACCAAACGTTTCCAATGTAAATTTCCACCTTTATATAGTGTAAAAAGACATCCTGAAGCCTGGGCAGTCATTAATTTGATTGTCCAATATTTCCCTTATGAGATAATGCCTCTCATAGCAAATGTGTACAGCGCGAGCTGAAAATGCATTTACAGCACTAAAAAACCAAACTTTTATTACAGCTAAACCAAACGTTTCCAATGTAAATTTCCACCTTTATATAGTGTAAAAAGGCATCCTGAAGCCTGGAAAGTCATTAATTTGATTGTCCAGTATTTCCTTCATGAGATATTGCAACACTTAGAAAAAGTGTACAGCGCCAGCAGACAATGAATTTTCAGCACTAAAAAACGAAACTTCATTAACAGCTAAACCAAACGTTTCCAATGTAAATTTCCACATTTATAGAGTGTAAAAAGGCATCCTGAAGCCTGGGAAGTCATTAATTTGATTGTCCAGTATTTCCCTTATGAGATAATGCCTCACATAGCAAATGTGTACAGTGCGAGCTGAAAATGCATTTTCAGCACTAAAAAACCAAACTTTTATAACAGCTAAACCAAACGTTTCCAATGTAAATTTCCACCTTTATATAGTGTAAAAAGACATCCTGAAGCCTGGGCAGTCATTCATTTGATTGTCCAATATTTCCCTTATGAGATAATGCCTCTCATAGCAAATGTGTACAGCGCGAGCTGAAAATGCATTTACAGCACTAAAAAACCAAACTTTTATAACAGCTAAACCAAACGTTTCCAATGTACATTTCCACCTTTATATAGTGTAGAAAGGCATCCTGAAGCCTGGAAAGTCATTAATTTGATTGTCCAGTATTTCCTTCATGAGATATTGCAACACTTAGAAAAAGTGTACAGCGCCAGCAGACAATGAATTTTCAGCACTAAAAAAACGAAACTTCATTAACAGCTAAACTAAACGTTTCCAATGTAAATTTCCACCTTTATATAGTGTAAAAAGACATCCTGAAGCCTGGGCAGTCATTAATTTGATTGTCCAATATTTCCATTATGAGATAATGCCTCTCATAGCAAATGTGTACAGCGCGAGCTGAAAATGCATATACAGCACTAAAAAACCAAACTTTTATAACAGCTAAACCAAACGTTTCCAATGTAAATTTCCACCTTTATATAGTGTAGAAAGGCATCCTGAAGCCTGGAAAGTCATTAAATTGATTGTCCAGTATTTCCTTCATGAGAAATTGCAACACTTAGAAAAAGTGTACAGCGCCAGCAGACAATGAATTTTCAGCACTAAAAAAACGAAACTTCATTAACAGCTAAACCAAACGTTTCCAATGTAAATTTCCACATTTATAGAGTGTAAAAAGGCATCCTGAAGCCTGGGAAGTCATTAATTTGATTGTCCAGTATTTCCCTTATGAGATAATGCCTCACATAGCAAATGTGTACAGTGCGAGCTGAAAATGCATTTTCAGCACTAAAAAACCAAACTTTTATAACAGCTAAACCAAACGTTTCCAATGTAAATTTCCACCTTTATATAGTGTAAAAAGACATCCTGAAGCCTGGGCAGTCATTAATTTGATTGTCCAATATTTCCCTTATGAGATAATGCCTCTCATAGCAAATGTGTACAGCGCGAGCTGAAAATGCATTTACAGCACTAAAAAACCAAACTTTTATAACAGCTAAACCAAACGTTTCCAATGTAAATTTCCACCTTTATATAGTGTAGAAAGGCATCATGAAGCCTGGAAAGTCATTAATTTGATTGTCCAGTATTTCCTTCATGAGATATTGCAACACTTAGAAAAAGTGTACAGCGCCAGCAGACAATGAATTTTCAGCACTAAAAAAACGAAACTTCATTAACAGCTAAACCAAACGTTTCCAATGTAAATTTCCACATTTATAGAGTGTAAAAAGGCATCCTGAAGCCTGGGAAGTCATTAATTTGATTGTCCAGTATTTCCCTTATGAGATAATGCCTCACATAGCAAATGTGTACAGTGCGAGCTGAAAATGCATTTTCAGCACTAAAAAACCAAACTTTTATAACAGCTAAACCAAACGTTTCCAATGTAAATTTCCACCTTTATATAGTGTAAAAAGACATCCTGAAGCCTGGGCAGTCATTAATTTGATTGTCCAGTATTTCCCTTATGAGATAATGCCTCACATAGCAAATGTGTACAGCGCGAGCTGAAAATGCATTTACAGCACTAAAAAAACAAACTTTTATAACAGCTAAACCAAACGTTTCCAATGTAAATTTCCACCTTTATATAGTGTAGAAAGGCATCCTGAAGCCTGGGCAGTCATTAATTTGATTGTCCAATATTTCCCTTATGAGATAATGCCTCTCATAGCAAATGTGTACAGCGCGAGCTGAAAATGCATTTACAGCACTAAAAAACCAAACTTTTATAACAGCTAAACCAAACGTTTCCAATGTAAATTTCCACCTTTATAAAGTGTAGAAAGGCATCCTGAAGCCTGGAAAGTCATTAATTTGATTGTCCAGTATTTCCTACATGAGATATTGCAAAACTTAGAAAAAGTGTACAGCGCCAGCAGACAATGAATTTTCAGCAATAAAAAAACGAAACTTCATTAACAGCTAAACCAAACGTTTCCAATGTAAATTTCCACATTTATAGAGTGTAAAAAGGCATCCTGAAGCCTGGGAAGTCATTAATTTGATTGTCCAGTATTTCCCTTATGAGATAATGCCTCTCATAGCAAATGTGTACAGCGCGAGCTGAAAATGCATTTACAGCACAAAAAAAACAAACTTTTATAACAGCTAAACCAAACGTTTCCAATGTAAATTTCCACCTTTATATAGTGTAAAAAGGCATCCTGAAGCCTGGAAAGTCATTAATTTGATTGTCCAGTATTTCCTTCATGAGATATTGCAACACTTAGAAAAAGTGTACAGCGCCAGCAGACAATGAATTTTCAGCACTAAAAAACGAAACTTCATTAACAGCTAAACCAAACGTTTCCAATGTAAATTTCCACATTTATAGAGTGTAAAAAGGCATCCTGAAGCCTGGGAAGTCATTAATTTGATTGTCCAGTATTTCCCTTATGAGATAATGCCTCACATAGCAAATGTGTACAGTGCGAGCTGAAAATGCATTTTCAGCACTAAAAAACCAAACTTTTATAACAGCTAAACCAAACGTTTCCAATGTAAATTTCCACCTTTATATAGTGTAAAAAGACATCCTGAAGCCTGGGCAGTCATTCATTTGATTGTCCAATATTTCCCTTATGAGATAATGCCTCTCATAGCAAATGTGTACAGCGCGAGCTGAAAATGCATTTACAGCACTAAAAAACCAAACTTTTATAACAGCTAAACCAAACGTTTCCAATGTACATTTCCACCTTTATATAGTGTAGAAAGGCATCCTGAAGCCTGGAAAGTCATTAATTTGATTGTCCAGTATTTCCTTCATGAGATATTGCAACACTTAGAAAAAGTGTACAGCGCCAGCAGACAATGAATTTTCAGCACTAAAAAAACGAAACTTCATTAACAGCTAAACCAAACGTTTCCAATGTAAATTTCCACATTTATAGAGTGTAAAAAGGCATCCTGAAACCTGGGAAGTCATTAATTTGATTGTCCAGTATTTCCCTTATGAGATAATGCCTCACATAGCAAATGTGTACAGAGCGAGCTGAAAATGCATTTTCAGCACTAAAAAACCAAACTTTTATAACAGCTAAACCAAACGTTTCCAATGTAAATTTCCACCTTTAGATAGTGTAAAAAGACATCCTGAAGCCTGGGCAGTCATTAATTTGATTGTCCAGTATTTCCCTTATGAGATAATGCCTCACATAGCAAATGTGTACAGTGCGAGCTGAAAATGCATTTTCAGCACTAAAAAAAACAAACTTTTATAACAGCTAAACCAAACGTTTCCAATGTAAATTTCCACCTTTATATAGTGTAAAAAGACATCCTGAAGCCTGGGCAGTCATTAATTTGATTGTCCAATATTTCCCTTATGAGATAATGCCTCTCATTGCAAATGTGTACAGCGCGAGCTGAAAATGCATTTACAGCACTAAAAAACCAAACTTTTATAACAGCTAAACCAAACGTTTCCAATGTAAATTTCCACCTTTATATAGTGTAGAAAGGCATCCTGAAGCCTGGAAAGTCATTAATTTGATTGTCCAGTATTTCCTTCATGAGATATTGCAACACTTAGAAAAAGTGTACAGCGCCAGCAGACAATGAATTTTCAGCACTAAAAAAACGAAACTTCATTAACAGCTAAACCAAACGTTTCCAATGTAAATTTCCACATTTATAGAGTGTAAAAAGGCATCCTGAAGCCTGGGAAGTCATTAATTTGATTGTCCAGTATTTCCCTTATGAGATAATGCCTCACATAGCAAATGTGTACAGTGCGAGCTGAAAATGCATTTTCAGCACTAAAAAACAAACTTTTATAACAGCTAAACCAAACGTTTCCAATGTAAATTTCCACCTTTATATAGTGTAAAAAGACATCCTGAAGCCTGGGCAGTCATTAATTTGATTGTCCAGTATTTCCCTTATGAGATAATGCCTCACATAGCAAATGTGTACAGTGCGAGCTGAAAATGCATTTTCAGCACTAAAAAAACCAAACTTTTATAACAGCTAAACCAAACGTTTCCAATGTAAATTTCCACCTTTATATATTGTAAAAAGACATCCTGAAGCCTAGGCAGTCATTAATTTGATTGTCCAATATTTCCCTTATGAGACAATGCCTCTCATAGCAAATGTGTACAGCGCGAGCTGAAAATGCATTTTCAGCACTAAAAAAACAAACTTTTATAACAGCTAAACCAAACGTTTCCAATGTACATTTCCACCTTTATATAGTGTAGAAAGGCATCCTGAAGCCTGGAAAGTCATTGATTTGATTGTCCAGTATTTCCTTCATGAGATATTGCAACACTTAGAAAAAGTGTACAGCGCCAGCAGACAATGAATTTTCAGCACTAAAAAAACGAAACTTCATTAACAGCTAAACTAAACGTTTCCAATGTAAATTTCCAACTTTATATAGAGTAAAAAGACATCCTGAAGCCTGGGCAGCCATTAATTTGATTGTCCAATATTTCCCTTATGAGATAATGCCTCTCATAGCAAATGTGTACAGCGCGAGCTGAAAATGCATTTACAGCACTAAAAAACCAAACTTTTATAACAGCTAAACCAAACGTTTCCAATGTAAATTTCCACCTTTATATAGTGTAAAAAGACATCCTGAAGCCTGGGCAGTCATTAATTTGATTGTCCAATATTTCCCTTATGAGATAATGCCTCTCATAGCAAATGTGTACAGCGCGAGCTGAAAATGCATTTACAGCACTAAAAAACCAAACTTTTATAACAGCTAAACCAAACGTTTCCAATGTAAATTTCCACCTTTATATAGTGTAGAAAGGCATCCTGAAGCCTGGAAAGTCATTAATTTGATTGTCCAGTATTTCCTTCATGAGATATTGCAACACTTAGAAAAAGTGTACAGCGCCAGCAGACAATGAATTTTCAGCACTAAAAAAAACGAAACTTCATTAACAGCTAAACTAAACGTTTCCAATGTAAATTTCCACCTTTATATAGTGTAAAAAGACATCCTGAAGCCTGGGCAGTCATTAATTTGATTGTCCAATATTTCCCTTATGAGATAATGCCTCTCATAGCAAATGTGTACAGCGCGAGCTGAAAATGCATTTACAGCACTAAAAAACCAAACTTTTATAACAGCTAAACCAAACGTTTCCAATGTACATTTCCACCTTTATATAGTGTAGAAAGGCATCCTGAAGCCTGGAAAGTAATTAATTTGATTGTCCAGTATTTCCTTCATGAGATATTGCAACACATAGAAAAAGTGTACAGCGCCAGCAGACAATGAATTTTCAGCACTAAAAAAACGAAACTTCATTAACAGCTAAACTAAACGTTTCCAATGTAAATTTCCACCTTTATATAGTGTAGAAAGGCATCCTGAAGCCTGGAAAGTCATTAATTTGATTGTCCAGTATTTCCTTCATGAGATATTGCAACACTTAGAAAAAGTGTACAGCGCCAGCAGACAATGAATTTTCAGCACTAAAAAAACGAAACTTCATTAACAGCTAAACTAAACGTTTCCAATGTAAATTTCCACCCTTATATAGTGTAAAAAGACATCCTGAAGCCTGGGCAGTCATTAATTTGATTGTCCAATATTTCCCTTATGAGATAATGCTTCTCATAGCAAATGTGTACAGCGCGAGCTGAAAATGCATTTACAGCACTAAAAAACCAAACTTTTATAACAGCTAAACCAAACGTTTCCAATGTAAATTTCCACCTTTATATAGTGTAGAAAGGCATCCTGAAGCCTGGAAAGTCATTAATTTGATTGTCCAGTATTTCCTTCATGAGATATTGCAACACTTAGAAAAAGTGTACAGCGCCAGCAGACAATGAATTTTCAGCACTAAAAAAACGAAACTTCATTAACAGCTAAACCAAACGTTTCCAATGTAAATTTCCACATTTATAGAGTGTAAAAAGGCATCCTGAAGCCTGGGAAGTCATTAATTTGATTGTCCAGTATTTCCCTTATGAGATAATGCCTCACATAGCAAATGTGTACAGTGCGAGCTGAAAATGCATTTTCAGCACTAAAAAACCAAACTTTTATAACAGCTAAACCAAACGTTTCCAATGTAAATTTCCACCTTTATATAGTGTAAAACGACATCCTGAAGCCTGGGCAGTCATTAATTTGATTGTCCAGTATTTCCCTTATGAGATAATGCCTCACATAGCAAATGTGTACAGTGCGAGCTGAAAATGCATTTTCAGCACTAAAAAAACCAAACTTTTATAACAGCTAAACCAAACGTTTCCAATGTAAATTTCCACCTTTATATAGTGTAAAAAGACATCCTGAAGCCTGGGCAGTCATTAATTTGATTGTCCAATATTTCCCTTCTGAGATAATGCCTCTCATAGCAAATGTGTACAGCGCGAGATGAAAATGCATTTACAGCACTAAAAAACCAAACTTTTATAACAGCTAAACCAAACGTTTCCAATGTACATTTCCACCTTTATATAGTGTAGAAAGGCATCCTGAAGCCTGGAAAGTCATTAATTTGATTGTCCAGTATTTCCTTCATGAGATATTGCAACACTTAGAAAAAGTGTACAGCGCCAGCAGACAATGAATTTTCAGCACTAAAAAAACGAAACTTCATTAACAGCTAAACTAAACGTTTCCAATGTAAATTTCCACCCTTATATAGTGTAAAAATACATCCTGAAGCCTGGGCAGTCATTAATTTGATTGTCCAATATTTCCCTTATGAGATAATGCCTCTCATAGCAAATGTGTACAGCGCGAGCTGAAAATGCATTTACAGCACTAAAAAACCAAACTTTTATAACAGCTAAACCAAACGTTTCCAATGTAAATTTCCACCTTTATATAGTGTAGAAAGGCATCCTGAAGCCTGGAAAGTCATTAATTTGATTGTCCAGTATTTCCTTCATGAGATATTGCAACACTTAGAAAAAGTGTACAGCGCCAGCAGACAATGAATTTTCAGCACTAAAAAAACGAAACTTCATTAACAGCTAAACCAAACGTTTCCAATGTAAATTTCCACATTTATAGAGTGTAAAAAGGCATCCTGAAGCCTGGGAAGTCATTAATTTGATTGTCCAGTATTTCCCTTATGAGATAATGCCTCACATAGCAAATGTGTACAGTGCGAGCTGAAAATGCATTTTCAGCACTAAAAAAACAAACTTTTATAACAGCTAAACCAAACGTTTCCAATGTAAATTTCCACCTTTATATAGTGTAAAAAGACATCCTGAAGCCTGGGCAGTCATTAATTTGATTGTCCAGTATTTCCCTTATGAGATAATGCCTCACATAGCAAATGTGTACAGTGCGAGCTGAAAATGCATTTTCAGCACTAAAAAAACCAAACTTTTATAACAGCTAAACCAAACGTTTCCAATGTAAATTTCCACCTTTATATAGTGTAAAAAGACATCCTGAAGCCTAGGCAGTCATTAATTTGATTGTCCAATATTTCCCTTATGAGACAATGCCTCTCATAGCAAATGTGTACAGCGCGAGCTGAAAATGCATTTTCAGCACTAAAAAAACAAACTTTTATAACAGCTAAACCAAACGTTTCCAATGTACATTTCCACCTTTATATAGTGTAGAAAGGCATCCTGAAGCCTGGAAAGTCATTGATTTGATTGTCCAGTATTTCCTTCATGAGATATTGCAACACTTAGAAAAAGTGTACAGCGCCAGCAGACAATGAATTTTCAGCACTAAAAAAACGAAACTTCATTAACAGCTAAACTAAACGTTTCCAATGTAAATTTCCAACTTTATATAGAGTAAAAAGACATCCTGAAGCCTGGGCAGCCATTAATTTGATTGTCCAATATTTCCCTTATGAGATAATGCCTCTCGTAGCAAATGTGTACAGCGCGAGCTGAAAATGCATTTACAGCACTAAAAAACCAAACTTTTATAACAGCTAAACCAAACGTTTCCAATGTAAATTTCCACCTTTATATAGTGTAGAAAGGCATCCTGAAGCCTGGAAAGTCATTAGTTTGATTGTCCAGTATTTCCTTCATGAGATATTGCAACACTTAGAAAAAGTGTACAGGCCAGCAGACAATGAATTTTCAGCACTAAAAAAACGAAACTTCATTAACAGCTAAACCAAACGTTTCCAATGTAAATTTCCACCTTTATATAGTGTAGAAAGGCATCCTGAAGCCTGGAAAGTCATTAATTTGATTGTCCAGTATTTCCTTCATGAGATATTGCAACACTTAGAAAAAGTGTACAGCGCCAGCAGACAATGAATTTTCAGCACTAAAAAAAACGAAACTTCATTAACAGCTAAACTAAACGTTTCCAATGTAAATTTCCACCTTTATATAGTGTAAAAAGACATCCTGAAGCCTGGGCAGTCATTAATTTGATTGTCCAATATTTCCCTTATGAGATAATGCCTCTCATAGCAAATGTGTACAGTGCGAGCTGAAAATGCATTTACAGCACTAAAAAACCAAACTTTTATAACAGCTAAACCAAACGTTTCCAATGTAAATTTCCACCTTTATATAGTGTAAAAAGACATCCTGAAGCCTGGGCAGTCATTAATTTGATTGTCCAATATTTCCCTTTTGAGATAATGCCTCTCATAGCAAATGTGTACAGCGCGAGCTGAAAATGCATTTACAGCACTAAAAAACCAAACTTTTATAACAGCTAAACCAAACGTTTCCAATGTACATTTCCACCTTTATATAGTGTAGAAAGGCATCCTGAAGCCTGGAAAGTCATTAATTTGATTGTCCAGTATTTCCTTCATGAGATATTGCAACACTTAGAAAAAGTGTACAGCGCCAGCAGACAATGAATTTTCAGCACTAAAAAAACGAAACTTCATTAACAGCTAAACTAAACGTTTCCGATGTAAATTTCCACCCTTATATAGTGTAAAAAGACATCCTGAAGCCTGGGCAGTCATTAATTTGATTGTCTAATATTTCCCTTATGAGATAATGCCTCTCATAGAAAATGTGTACAGCGCGAGCTGAAAATGCATTTACAGCACTAAAAAAACAAACTTTTATAACAGCTAAACCAAACGTTTCCAATGTACATTTCCACCTTTATATAGTGTAGAAAGGCATCCTGAAGCCTGGAAAGTCATTAATTTGATTGTCCAGTATTTCCTTCATGAGATATTGCAACACTTAGAAAAAGTGTACAGCGCCAGCAGACAATGAATTTTCAGCACTAAAAAAACGAAACTTCATTAACAGCTAAACTAAACGTTTCCAATGTATATTTCCACCTTTATATAGTGTAAAAAGACATCCTGAAGCCTGGGCAGTCATTAATTTGATTGTCCAATATTTCCCTTATGAGATAATGCCTCTCATAGCAAATGTGTACAGCGCGAGCTGAAAATGCATTTACAGCACTAAAAAAACAAACTTTTATAACAGCTAAACCAAACGTTTCCAATGTAAATTTCCACCTTTATATAGTGTAAAAAGACATCCTGAAGCCTGGGCAGTCATTAATTTGATTGTCCAGTATTTCCCTTATGAGATAATGCCTCACATAGCAAATGTGGACAGTGCGAGCTGAAAATGCATTTTCAGCACTAAAAAAACCAAACTTTTATAACAGCTAAACCAAACGTTTCCAATGTAAATTTCCACCTTTATATAGTGTAAAAAGACATCCTGAAGCCTGGGCAGTCATTAATTTGATTGTCCAGTATTTCCCTTATGAGATAATGCCTCACACAGCAAATGTGTACAGTGCGAGCTGAAAATGCATTTTCAGCACTAAAAAAACCAAACTTTTATAACAGCTAAACCAAACGTTTCCAATGTAAATTTCCACCTTTATATAGTGTAAAAAGACATCCTGAAGCCTGGGCAGTCATTAATTTGATTGTCCAATATTTCCCTTCTGAGATAATGCCTCTCATAGCAAATGTGTACAGCGCGAGCTGAAAATGCATTTACAGCACTAAAAAACCAAACTTTTATAACAGCTAAACCAAACGTTTCCAATGTACATTTCCACCTTTATATAGTGTAGAAAGGCATCCTGAAGCCTGGAAAGTAATTAATTTGATTGTCCAGTATTTCCTTCATGAGATATTGCAACACATAGAAAAAGTGTACAGCGCCAGCAGACAATGAATTTTCAGCACTAAAAAAACGAAACTTCATTAACAGCTAAACTAAACGTTTCCAATGTAAATTTCCACCTTTATATAGTGTAGAAAGGCATCCTGAAGCCTGGAAAGTCATTAATTTGATTGTCCAGTATTTCCTTCATGAGATATTGCAACACTTAGAAAAAGTGTACAGCGCCAGCAGACAATGAATTTTCAGCACTAAAAAAACGAAACTTCATTAACAGCTAAACTAAACGTTTCCAATGTAAATTTCCACCCTTATATAGTGTAAAAAGACATCCTGAAGCCTGGGAAGTCATTAATTTGATTGTCCAATATTTCCCTTATGAGATAATGCTTCTCATAGCAAATGTGTACAGCGCGAGCTGAAAATGCATTTACAGCACTAAAAAACCAAACTTTTATAACAGCTAAACCAAACGTTTCCAATGTAAATTTCCACCTTTATATAGTGTAGAAAGGCATCCTGAAGCCTGGAAAGTCATTAATTTGATTGTCCAGTATTTCCTTCATGAGATATTGCAACACTTAGAAAAAGTGTACAGCGCCAGCAGACAATGAATTTTCAGCACTAAAAAAAACGAAACTTCATTAACAGCTAAACCAAACGTTTCCAATGTAAATTTCCACATTTATAGAGTGTAAAAAGGCATCCTGAAGCCTGGGAAGTCATTAATTTGATTGTCCAGTATTTCCCTTATGAGATAATGCCTCACATAGCAAATGTGTACAGTGCGAGCTGAAAATGCATTTTCAGCACTAAAAAACCAAACTTTTATAACAGCTAAACCAAACGTTTCCAATGTAAATTTCCACCTTTATATAGTGTAAAAAGACATCCTGAAGCCTGGGCAGTCATTAATTTGATTGTCCAGTATTTCCCTTATGAGATAATGCCTCACACAGCAAATGTGTACAGTGCGAGCTGAAAATGCATTTTCAGCACTAAAAAAACCAAACTTTTATAACAGCTAAACCAAACGTTTCCAATGTAAATTTCCACCTTTATATAGTGTAAAAAGACATCCTGAAGCCTGGGCAGTCATTAATTTGATTGTCCAATATTTCCCTTCTGAGATAATGCCTCTCATAGCAAATGTGTACAGCGCGAGATGAAAATGCATTTACAGCACTAAAAAACCAAACTTTTATAACAGCTAAACCAAACGTTTCCAATGTACATTTCCACCTTTATATAGTGTAGAAAGGCATCCTGAAGCCTGGAAAGTCATTAATTTGATTGTCCAGTATTTCCTTCATGAGATATTGCAACACTTAGAAAAAGTGTACAGCGCCAGCAGACAATGAATTTTCAGCACTAAAAAAACGAAACTTCATTAACAGCTAAACTAAACGTTTCCAATGTAAATTTCCACCCTTATATAGTGTAAAAATACATCCTGAAGCCTGGGCAGTCATTAATTTGATTGGCCAATATTTCCCTTATGAGATAATGCCTCACATAGCAAATGTGTACAGTGCGAGCTGAAAATGCATTTTCAGCACTAAAAAAACCAAACTTTTATAACAGCTAAACCAAACGTTTCCAATGTAAATTTCCACCTTTATATAGTGTAAAAAGACATCCTGAAGCCTAGGCAGTCATTAATTTGATTGTCCAATATTTCCCTTATGAGACAATGCCTCTCATAGCAAATGTGTACAGCGCGAGCTGAAAATGCATTTTCAGCACTAAAAAAACAAACTTTTATAACAGCTAAACCAAACGTTTCCAATGTACATTTCCACCTTTATATAGTGTAGAAAGGCATCCTGAAGCCTGGAAAGTCATTGATTTGATTGTCCAGTATTTCCTTCATGAGATATTGCAACACTTAGAAAAAGTGTACAGCGCCAGCAGACAATGAATTTTCAGCACTAAAAAAACGAAACTTCATTAACAGCTAAACTAAACGTTTCCAATGTAAATTTCCAACTTTATATAGAGTAAAAAGACATCCTGAAGCCTGGGCAGCCATTAATTTGATTGTCCAATATTTCCCTTATGAGATAATGCCTCTCGTAGCAAATGTGTACAGCGCGAGCTGAAAATGCATTTACAGCACTAAAAAAACAAACTTTTATAACAGCTAAACCAAACGTTTCCAATGTAAATTTCCACCTTTATATAGTGTAAAAAGACATCCTGAAGCCTGGGCAGTCATTAATTTGATTGTCCAATATTTCCCTTATGAGATAATGCCTCTCATAGCAAATGTGTACAGCGCGAGCTGAAAATGCATTTACAGCACTAAAAAACCAAACTTTTATAACAGCTAAACCAAACGTTTCCAATGTAAATTTCCACCTTTATATAGTGTAGAAAGGCATCCTGAAGCCTGGAAAGTCATTAATTTGATTGTCCAGTATTTCCTTCATGAGATATTGCAACACTTAGAAAAAGTGTACAGCGCCAGTAGACAATGAATTTTCAGCACTAAAAAAAACGAAACTTCATTAACAGCTAAACTAAACGTTTCCAATGTAAATTTCCACCTTTATATAGTGTAAAAAGACATCCTGAAGCCTGGGCAGTCATTAATTTGATTGTCCAATATTTCCCTTATGAGATAATGCCTCTCATAGCAAATGTGTACAGCGCGAGCTGAAAATGCATTTACAGCACTAAAAAACCAAACTTTTATAACAGCTAAACCAAACGTTTCCAATGTAAATTTCCACCTTTATATAGTGTAGAAAGGCATCCTGAAGCCTGGAAAGTCATTAATTTGATTGTCCAGTATTTCCTTCATGAGATATTGCAACACTTAGAAAAAGTGTACAGCGCCAGCAGACAATGAATTTTCAGCACTAAAAAAACGAAACTTCATTAACAGCTAAACCAAACGTTTCTAATGTAAATTTCCACATTTATAGAGTGTAAAAAGGCATCCTGAAGCCTGGGAAGTCATTAATTTGATTGTCCAGTATTTCCCTTATGAGATAATGCCTCACATAGCAAATGTGTACAGTACGAGCTGAAAATGCATTTTCAGCACTAAAAAACCAAACTTTTATAACAGCTAAACCAAACGTTTCCAATGTAAATTTCCACCTTTTTATAGTGTAAAAAGACATCCTGAAGCCTGGGCAGTCATTAATTTGATTGTCCAATATTTCCCTTTTGAGATAATGCCTCTCATAGCAAATGTGTACAGCGCGAGCTGAAAATGCATTTACAGCACTAAAAAACCAAACTTTTATAACAGCTAAACCAAACGTTTCCAATGTACATTTCCACCTTTATATAGTGTAGAAAGGCATCCTGAAGCCTGGAAAGTCATTAATTTGATTGTCCAGTATTTCCTTCATGAGATATTGCAACACTTAGAAAAAGTGTACAGCGCCAGCAGACAATGAATTTTCAGCACTAAAAAAACGAAACTTCATTAACAGCTAAACTAAACGTTTCCGATGTAAATTTCCACCCTTATATAGTGTAAAAAGACATCCTGAAGCCTGGGCAGTCATTAATTTGATTGTCTAATATTTCCCTTATGAGATAATGCCTCTCATAGCAAATGTGTACAGCGCGAGCTGAAAATGCATTTACAGCACTAAAAAACCAAACTTTTATAACAGCTAAACCAAACGTTTCCAATGTACATTTCCACCTTTATATAGTGTAGAAAGGCATCCTGAAGCCTGGAAAGTCATTAATTTGATTGTCCAGTATTTCCTTCATGAGATATTGCAACACTTAGAAAAAGTGTACAGCGCCAGCAGACAATGAATTTTCAGCACTAAAAAAACGAAACTTCATTAACAGCTAAACCAAACGTTTCCAATGTAAATTTCCACATTTATAGAGTGTAAAAAGGCATCCTGAAGCCTGGGAAGTCATTAATTTGATTGTCCAGTATTTCCCTTATGAGATAATGCCTCTCATAGCAAATGTGTACAGCGCGAGCTGAAAATGCATTTACAGCACTAAAAAACCAAACTTTTATAACAGCTAAACCAAACGTTTCCAATGTACATTTCCACCTTTATATAGTGTAGAAAGGCATCCTGAAGCCTGGAAAGTCATTAATTTGATTGTCCAGTATTTCCTTCATGAGATATTGCAACACTTAGAAAAAGTGTACAGCGCCAGCAGACAATGAATTTTCAGCACTAAAAAAACGAAACTTCATTAACAGCTAAACTAAACGTTTCCAATGTAAATTTCCACCCTTATATAGTGTAAAAATACATCCTGAAGCCTGGGCAGTCATTAATTTGATTGTCCAATATTTCCCTTATGAGATAATGCCTCTCATAGCAAATGTGTACAGCGCGAGCTGAAAATGCATTTACAGCACTAAAAAACCAAACTTTTATAACAGCTAAACCAAACGTTTCCAATGTAAATTTCCACCTTTATATAGTGTAAAAAGACATCCTGAAGCCTGGGCAGTCATTAATTTGATTGTCCAGTATTTCCCTTATGAGATAATGCCTCACATAGCAAAAGTGTACAGTGCGAGCTGAAAATGCATTTTCAGCACTAAAAAAACCAAACTTTTATAACAGCTAAACCAAACGTTTCCAATGTAAATTTCCACCTTTATATAGTGTAAAAAGACATCCTGAAGCCTGGGCAGTCATTAATTTGATTGTCCAATATTTCCCTTCTGAGATAATGCCTCTCATAGCAAATGTGTACAGCGCGAGCTGAAAATGCATTTACAGCACTAAAAAACCAAACTTTTATAACAGCTAAACCAAACGTTTCCAATGTACATTTCCACCTTTATATAGTGTAGAAAGGCATCCTGAAGCCTGGAAAGTCATTAATTTGATTGTCCAGTATTTCCTTCATGAGATATTGCAACACTTAGAAAAAGTGTACAGCGCCAGCAGACAATGAATTTTCAGCACTAAAAAAACGAAACTTCATTAACAGCTAAACTAAACGTTTCCAATGTAAATTTCCACCCTTATATAGTGTAAAAATACATCCTGAAGCCTGGGCAGTCATTAATTTGATTGTCCAATATTTCCCTTATGAGATAATGCCTCTCATAGCAAATGTGTACAGCGCGAGCTGAAAATGCATTTACAGCACTAAAAAACCAAACTTTTATAACAGCTAAACCAAACGTTTCCAATGTAAATTTCCACCTTTATATAGTGTAGAAAGGCATCCTGAAGCCTGGAAAGTCATTAATTTGATTGTCCAGTATTTCCTTCATGAGATATTGCAACACTTAGAAAAAGTGTACAGCGCCAGCAGACAATGAATTTTCAGCACTAAAAAAACGAAACTTCATTAACAGCTAAACCAAACGTTTCCAATGTAAATTTCCACATTTATATAGTGTAAAAAGACATCCTGAAGCCTGGGCAGTCATTAATTTGATTGTCCAATATTTCCCTTATGAGATAATGCCTCTCATAGCAAATGTGTACAGCGCGAGCTGAAAATGCATTTACAGCACTAAAAAACCAAACTTTTATAACAGCTAAACCAAACGTTTCCAATGTAAATTTCCACCTTTATATAGTGTAAAAAGACATCCTGAAGCCTGGGCAGTCATTAATTTGATTGTCCAATATTTCCCTTATGAGATAATGCCTCTCATAGCAAATGTGTACAGCGCGAGCTGAAAATGCATTTACAGCACTAAAAAACCAAACTTTTATAACAGCTAAACCAAACGTTTCCAATGTAAATTTCCACCTTTATATAGTGTAGAAAGGCATCCTGAAGCCTGGAAAGTCATTAATTTGATTGTCCAGTATTTCCTTCATGAGATATTGCAACACTTAGAAAAAGTGTACAGCGCCAGCAGACAATGCATTTTCAGCACTAAAAAAAACGAAACTTCATTAACAGCTAAACTAAACGTTTCCAATGTAAATTTCCACCTTTATATAGTGTAAAAAGACATCCTGAAGCCTGGGCAGTCATTAATTTGATTGTCCAATATTTCCTTTATGAGATAATGCCTCTCATAGCAAATGTGTACAGCGCGAGCTGAAAATGCATTTACAGCACTAAAAAACCAAACTTTTATAACAGCTAAACCAAACGTTTCCAATGTAAATTTCCACCTTTATATAGTGTAGAAAGGCATCCTGAAGCCTGGAAAGTCATTAATTTGATTGTCCAGTATTTCCTTCATGAGATATTGCAACACTTAGAAAAAGTGTACAGCGCCAGCAGACAATGAATTTTCAGCACTAAAAAAACGAAACTTCATTAACAGCTAAACTAAACGTTTCCGATGTAAATTTCCACCCTTATATAGTGTAAAAAGACATCCTGAAGCCTGGGCAGTCATTAATTTGATTGTCTAATATTTCCCTTATGAGATAATGCCTCTCATAGCAAATGTGTACAGCGCGAGCTGAAAATGCATTTACAGCACTAAAAAACCAAACTTTTATAACAGCTAAACCAAACGTTTCCAATGTACATTTCCACCTTTATATAGTGTAGAAAGGCATCCTGAAGCCTGGAAAGTCATTAATTTGATTATCCAGTATTTCCTTCATGAGATATTGCAACACTTAGAAAAAGTGTACAGCGCCAGCAGACAATGAATTTTCAGCACTAAAAAAACGAAACTTCATTAACAGCTAAACCAAACGTTTCCAATGTAAATTTCCACATTTATAGAGTGTAAAAAGGCATCCTGAAGCCTGGGAAGTCATTAATTTGATTGTCCAGTATTTCCCTTATGAGATAATGCCTCACATAGCAAATGTGTACAGTGCGAGCTGAAAATGCATTTTCAGCACTAAAAAACCAAACTTTTATAACAGCTAAACCAAACGTTTCCAATGTAAATTTCCACCTTTATATAGTGTAAAAAGACATCCTGAAGCCTGGGCAGTCATTAATTTGATTGTCCAGTATTTCCCTTATGAGATAATGCCTCACACAGCAAATGTGTACAGTGCGAGCTGAAAATGCATTTTCAGCACTAAAAAAACCAAACTTTTATAACAGCTAAACCAAACGTTTCCAATGTAAATTTCCACCTTTATATAGTGTAAAAAGACATCCTGAAGCCTGGGCAGTCATTAATTTGATTGTCCAATATTTCCCTTCTGAGATAATGCCTCTCATAGCAAATGTGTACAGCGCGAGCTGAAAATGCATTTACAGCACTAAAAAACCAAACTTTTATAACAGCTAAACCAAACGTTTCCAATGTACATTTCCACCTTTATATAGTGTAGAAAGGCATCCTGAAGCCTGGAAAGTCATTAATTTGATTGTCCAGTATTTCCTTCATGAGATATTGCAACACTTAGAAAAAGTGTACAGCGCCAGCAGACAATGAATTTTCAGCACTAAAAAAACGAAACTTCATTAACAGCTAAACTAAACGTTTCCAATGTAAATTTCCACCCTTATATAGTGTAAAAAGACATCCTGAAGCCTGGGCAGTCATTAATTTGATTGTCCAATATTTCCCTTATGAGATAATGCCTCTCATAGCAAATGTGTACAGCGCGAGCTGAAAATGCATTTACAGCACTAAAAAACCAAACTTTTATAACAGCTAAACCAAACGTTTCCAATGTAAATTTCCACCTTTATATAGTGTAGAAAGGCATCCTGAAGCCTGGAAAGTCATTAATTTGATTGTCCAGTATTTCCTTCATGAGATATTGCAACACTTAGAAAAAGTGTACAGCGCCAGCAGACAATGAATTTTCAGCACTAAAAAAACGAAACTTCATTAACAGCTAAACCAAACGTTTCCAATGTAAATTTCCACCCTTATATAGTGTAAAAAGACATCCTGAAGCCTGGGCAGTCATTAATTTGATTGTCCAATATTTCCCTTATGAGATAATGCCTCTCATAGCAAATGTGTACAGCGCGAGCTGAAAATGCATTTACAGCACTAAAAAACCAAACTTTTATAACTGCTAAACCAAACGTTTCCAATGTAAATTTCCACCTTTATATAGTGTAGAAAGGCATCCTGAAGCCTGGAAAGTCATTAATTTGATTGTCCAGTATTTCCTTCATGAGATATTGCAACACTTAGAAAAAGTGTACAGCGCCAGCAGACAATGAATTTTCAGCACTAAAAAAACGAAACTTCATTAACAGCTAAACCAAACGTTTCCAATGTAAATTTCCACATTTATAGTGTAAAAAGGCATCCTGAAGCCTGGGAAGTCATTAATTTGATTGTCCAGTATTTCCCTTATGAGATAATGCCTCACATAGCAAATGTGTACAGTGCGAGCTGAAAATGCATTTTCAGCACTAAAAAACCAAACTTTTATAACAGCTAAACCAAACGTTTCCAATGTAAATTTCCACCTTTATATAGTGTAAAAAGACATCCTGAAGCCTGGGCAGTCATTAATTTGATTGTCCAGTATTTCCCTTATGAGATAATGCCTCACACAGCAAATGTGTACAGTGCGAGCTGAAAATGCATTTTCAGCACTAAAAAAACCAAACTTTTATAACAGCTAAACCAAACGTTTCCAATGTAAATTTCCACCTTTATATAGTGTAAAAAGACATCCTGAAGCCTGGGCAGTCATTAATTTGATTGTCCAATATTTCCCTTCTGAGATAATGTACATTTCCACCTTTATATAGTGTAGAAAGGCATCCTGAAGCCTGGAAAGTCATTAATTTGATTGTCCAGTATTTCCTTCATGAGATATTGCAACACTTAGAAAAAGTGTACAGCGCCAGCAGACAATGAATTTTCAGCACTAAAAAAACGAAACTTCATTAACAGCTAAACTAAACGTTTCCAATGTAAATTTCCACCCTTATATAGTGTAAAAAGACATCCTGAAGCCTGGGCAGTCATTAATTTGATTGTCCAATATTTCCCTTATGAGATAATGCCTCTCATAGCAAATGTGTACAGCGCGAGCTGAAAATGCATTTACAGCACTAAAAAACCAAACTTTTATAACAGCTAAACCAAACGTTTCCAATGTAAATTTCCACCTTTATATAGTGTAGAAAGGCATCCTGAAGCCTGGAAAGTCATTAATTTGATTGTCCAGTATTTCCTTCATGAGATATTGCAACACTTAGAAAAAGTGTACAGCGCCAGCAGACAATGAATTTTCAGCACTAAAAAAACGAAACTTCATTAACAGCTAAACTAAACGTTTCCAATGTAAATTTCCACCCTTATATAGTGTAAAAAGACATCCTGAAGCCTGGGCAGTCATTAATTTGATTGTCCAATATTTCCCTTATGAGATAATGCCTCTCATAGCAAATGTGTACAGCGCGAGCTGAAAATGCATTTTCAGCACTAAAAAACCAAACTTTTATAACAGCTAAACCAAACGTTTCCAATGTAAATTTCCACCTTTATATAGTGTAGAAAGGCATCCTGAAGCCTGGAAAGTCATTAATTTGATTGTCCAGTATTTCCTTCATGAGATATTGCAACACTTAGAAAAAGTGTACAGCGCCAGCAGACAATGAATTTTCAGCACTAAAAAAACGAAACTTCATTAACAGCTAAACCAAACGTTTCCAATGTAAATTTCCACATTTATAGAGTGTAAAAAGGCATCCTGAAGCCTGGGAAGTCATTAATTTGATTGTCCAGTATTTCCCTTATGAGATAATGCCTCACATAGCAAATGTGTACAGTGCGAGCTGAAAATGCATTTTCAGCACTAAAAAACCAAACTTTTATAACAGCTAAACCAAACGTTTCCAATGTAAATTTACACCTTTATATAGTGTAAAAAGACATCCTGAAGCCTGGGCAGTCATTAATTTGATTGTCCAGTATTTCCCTTATGAGATAATGCCTCACACAGCAAATGTGTACAGTGCGAGCTGAAAATGCATTTTCAGCACTAAAAAAACCAAACTTTTATAACAGCTAAACCAAACGTTTCCAATGTAAATTTCCACCTTTATATAGTGTAAAAAGACATCCTGAAGCCTGGGCAGTCATTAATTTGATTGTCCAATATTTCCCTTCTGAGATAATGCCTCTCATAGCAAATGTGTACAGCGCGAGCTGAAAATGCATTTACAGCACTAAAAAAACAAACTTTTATAACAGCTAAACCAAACGTTTCCAATGTACATTTCCACCTTTATATAGTGTAGAAAGGCATCCTGAAGCCTGGAAAGTCATTAATTTGATTGTCCAGTATTTCCTTCATGAGATATTGCAACACTTAGAAAAAGTGTACAGCGCCAGCAGACAATGAATTTTCAGCACTAAAAAAACGAAACTTCATTAACAGCTAAACTAAACGTTTCCAATGTAAATTTCCACCCTTATATAGTGTAAAAAGACATCCTGAAGCCTGGGCAGTCATTAATTTGATTGTCCAATATTTCCCTTATGAGATAATGCTTCTCATAGCAAATGTGTACAGCGCGAGCTGAAAATGCATTTACAGCACTAAAAAACCAAACTTTTATAACAGCTAAACCAAACGTTTCCAATGTAAATTTCCACCTTTATATAGTGTAGAAAGGCATCCTGAAGCCTGGAAAGTCATTAATTTGATTGTCCAGTATTTCCTTCATGAGATATTGCAACACTTAGAAAAAGTGTACAGCGCCAGCAGACAATGAATTTTCAGCACTAAAAAAACGAAACTTCATTAACAGCTAAACCAAACGTTTCCAATGTAAATTTCCACATTTATAGAGTGTAAAAAGGCATCCTGAAGCCTGGGAAGTCATTAATTTGATTGTCCAGTATTTCCCTTATGAGATAATGCCTCACATAGCAAATGTGTACAGTGCGAGCTGAAAATGCATTTTCAGCACTAAAAAACCAAACTTTTATAACAGCTAAACCAAACGTTTCCAATGTAAATTTCCACCTTTATATAGTGTAAAAAGACATCCTGAAGCCTGGGCAGTCATTAATTTGATTGTCCAGTATTTCCCTTATGAGATAATGCCTCACACAGCAAATGTGTACAGTGCGAGCTGAAAATGCATTTTCAGCACTAAAAAAACCAAACTTTTATAACAGCTAAACCAAACGTTTCCAATGTAAATTTCCACCTTTATGTAGTGTAAAAAGACATCCTGAAGCCTGGGCAGTCATTAATTTGATTGTCCAATATTTCCCTTCTGAGATAATGCCTCTCATAGCAAATGTGTACAGCGCGAGCTGAAAATGCATTTACAGCACTAAAAAACCAAACTTTTATAACAGCTAAACCAAACGTTTCCAATGTACATTTCCACCTTTATAGAGTGTAGAAAGGCATCCTGAAGCCTGGAAAGTCATTAATTTGATTGTCCAGTATTTCCTTCATGAGATATTGCAACACTTAGAAAAAGTGTACAGCGCCAGCAGACAATGAATTTTCAGCACTAAAAAAACGAAACTTCATTAACAGCTAAACTAAACGTTTCCAATGTAAATTTCCACCCTTATATAGTGTAAAAAGACATCCTGAAGCCTGGGCAGTCATTAATTTGATTGTCCAATATTTCCCTTATGAGATAATGCCTCTCATAGCAAATGTGTACAGCGCGAGCTGAAAATGCATTTACAGCACTAAAAAACCAAACTTTTATAACAGCTAAACCAAACGTTTCCAATGTAAATTTCCACCTTTATATAGTGTAGAAAGGCACCCTGAAGCCTGGAAAGTCATTAATTTGATTGTCCAGTATTTCCTTCATGAGATATTGCAACACTTAGAAAAAGTGTACAGCGCCAGCAGACAATGAATTTTCAGCACTAAAAAAACGAAACTTCATTAACAGCTAAACCAAACGTTTCCAATGTAAATTTCCACATTTATAGAGTGTAAAAAGGCATCCTGAAGCCTGGGAAGTCATTAATTTGATTGTCCAGTATTTCCCTTATGAGATAATGCCTCACATAGCAAATGTGTACAGTGCGAGCTGAAAATGCATTTTCAGCACTAAAAAAACAAACTTTTATAACAGCTAAACCAAACGTTTCCAATGTAAATTTCCACCTTTATATAGTGTAAAAAGACATCCTGAAGCCTGGGCAGTCATTAATTTGATTGTCCAGTATTTCCCTTATGAGATAATGCCTCACACAGCAAATGTGTACAGTGCGAGCTGAAAATGCATTTTCAGCACTAAAAAAAACAAACTTTTATAACAGCTAAACCAAACGTTTCCAATGTAAATTTCCACCTTTATATAGTGTAAAAAGACATCCTGAAGCCTGGGCAGTCATTAATTTGATTGTCCAATATTTCCCTTCTGAGATAATGCCTCTCATAGCAAATGTGTACAGCGCGAGCTGAAAATGCATTTACAGCACTAAAAAACCAAACTTTTATAACAGCTAAACCAAACGTTTCCAATGTACATTTCCACCTTTATATAGTGTAGAAAGGCATCCTGAAGCCTGGAAAGTCATTAATTTGATTGTCCAGTATTTCCTTCATGAGATATTGCAACACTTAGAAAAAGTGTACAGCGCCAGCAGACAATGAATTTTCAGCACTAAAAAAACGAAACTTCATTAACAGCTAAACTAAACGTTTCCAATGTAAATTTCCACCCTTATATAGTGTAAAAAGACATCCTGAAGCCTGGGCAGTCATTAATTTGATTGTCCAATATTTCCCTTATGAGATAATGCCTCTCATAGCAAATGTGTACAGCGCGAGCTGAAAATGCATTTACAGCACTAAAAAAACAAACTTTTATAACAGCTAAACCAAACGTTTCCAATGTAAATTTCCACCTTTATATAGTGTAGAAAGGCATCCTGAAGCCTGGAAAGTCATTAATTTGATTGTCCAGTATTTCCTTCATGAGATATTGCAACACTTAGAAAAAGTGTACAGCGCCAGCAGACAATGAATTTTCAGCACTAAAAAAACGAAACTTCATTAACAGCTAAACCAAACGTTTCCAATGTAAATTTCCACATTTATAGAGTGTAAAAAGGCATCCTGAAGCCTGGGAAGTCATTAATTTGATTGTCCAGTATTTCCCTTATGAGATAATGCCTCACATAGCAAATGTGTACAGTGCGAGCTGAAAATGCATTTTCAGCACTAAAAAACCAAACTTTTATAACAGCTAAACCAAACGTTTCCAATGTAAATTTCCACCTTTATATAGTGTAAAAAGACATCCTGAAGCCTGGGCAGTCATTAATTTGATTGTCCAGTATTTCCCTTATGAGATAATGCCTCACACAGCAAATGTGTACAGTGCGAGCTGAAAATGCATTTTCAGCACTAAAAAAACCAAACTTTTATAACAGCTAAACCAAACGTTTCCAATGTAAATTTCCACCTTTATATAGTGTAAAAAGACATCCTGAAGCCTGGGCAGTCATTAATTTGATTGTCCAATATTTCCCTTCTGAGATAATGCCTCTCATAGCAAATGTGTACAGCGCGAGCTGAAAATGCATTTACAGCACTAAAAAACCAAACTTTTATAACAGCTAAACCAAACGTTTCCAATGTACATTTCCACCTTTATATAGTGTAGAAGGCATCCTGAAGCCTGGAAAGTCATTAATTTGATTGTCCAGTATTTCCTTCATGAGATATTGCAACACTTAGAAAAAGTGTACAGCGCCAGCAGACAATGAATTTTCAGCACTAAAAAAACGAAACTTAATTAACAGCTAAACTAAACGTTTCCAATGTAAATTTCCACCCTTATATAGTGTAAAAAGACATCCTGAAGCCTGGGCAGTCATTAATTTGATTGTCCAATATTTCCCTTATGAGATAATGCCTCTCATAGCAAATGTGTACAGCGCGAGCTGAAAATGCATTTTCAGCACTAAAAAACCAAACTTTTATAACAGCTAAACCAAACGTTTCCAATGTAAATTTCCACCTTTATATAGTGTAGAAAGGCATCTTGAATCCTGGAAAGTCATTAATTTGATTGTCCAGTATTTCCTTCATGAGATATTGCAACACTTAGAAAAAGTGTACAGCGCCAGCAGACAATGAATTTTCAGCACTAAAAAAACGAAACTTCATTAACAGCTAAACCAAACGTTTCCAATGTAAATTTCCACATTTATAGAGTGTAAAAAGGCATCCTGAAGCCTGGGAAGTCATTAATTTGATTGTCCAGTATTTCCCTTATGAGATAATGCCTCACATAGCAAATGTGTACAGTGCGAGCTGAAAATGCATTTTCAGCACTAAAAAACCAAACTTTTATAACAGCTAAACCAAACGTTTCCAATGTAAATTTCCACCTTTATATAGTGTAAAAAGACATCCTGAAGCCTGGGCAGTCATTAATTTGATTGTCCAGTATTTCCCTTATGAGATAATGCCTCACATAGCAAATGTGTACAGTGCGAGCTGAAAATGCATTTTCAGCACTAAAAAAACAAACTTTTATAACAGCTAAACTAAACGTTTCCAATGTAAATTTCCACCTTTATATAGTGTAAAAAGACATCCTGAAGCCTGGGCAGTCATTAATTTGATTGTCCAATATTTCCCTTATGAGATAATGCCTCTCATAGCAAATGTGTACAGCGCGAGCTGAAAATGCATTTACAGCACTAAAAAACCAAACTTTTATAACAGCTAAACCAAACGTTTCCAATGTAAATTTCCACCTTTATATAGTGTAGAAAGGCATCCTGAAGCCTGGAAAGTCATTAATTTGATTGTCCAGTATTTCCTTCATGAGATATTGCAACACTTAGAAAAAGTGTACAGCGCCAGCAGACAATGAATTTTCAGCACTAAAAAAACGAAACTTCATTAACAGCTAAACCAAACGTTTCCAATGTAAATTTCCACATTTATAGAGTGTAAAAAGGCATCCTGAAGCCTGGGAAGTCATTAATTTGATTGTCCAGTATTTCCCTTATGAGATAATGCCTCACATAGCAAATGTGTACAGTGCGAGCTGAAAATGCATTTTCAGCACTAAAAAAACAAACTTTTATAACAGCTAAACTAAACGTTTCCAATGTACATTTCCACATTTATAGAGTGTAAAAAGGCATCCTGAAGCCTGGGAAGTCATTAATTTGATTGTCCAGTATTTCCCTTATGAGATAATGCCTCACATAGCAAATGTGTACAGTGCGAGCTGAAAATGCATTTTCAGCACTAAAAAACCAAACTTTTATAACAGCTAAACCAAACGTTTCCAATGTAAATTTCCACCTTTATATAGTGTAAAAAGACATCCTGAAACCTGGGCAGTCATTAATTTGATTGTCCAGTATTTCCCTTATGAGATAATGCCTCACACAGCAAATGTGTACAGTGCGAGCTGAAAATGCATTTTCAGCACTAAAAAAACCAAACTTTTATAACAGCTAAACCAAACGTTTCCAATGTAAATTTCCACCTTTATATAGTGTAAAAAGACATCCTGAAGCCTGGGCAGTCATTAATTTGATTGTCCAATATTTCCCTTCTGAGATAATGCCTCTCATAGCAAATGTGTACAGCGCGAGCTGAAAATGCATTTACAGCACTAAAAAACCAAACTTTTATAACAGCTAAACCAAACGTTTCCAATGTACATTTCCACCTTTATATAGTGTAGAAGGCATCCTGAAGCCTGGAAAGTCATTAATTTGATTGTCCAGTATTTCCTTCATGAGATATTGCAACACTTAGAAAAAGTGTACAGCGCCAGCAGACAATGAATTTTCAGCACTAAAAAAACGAAACTTAATTAACAGCTAAACTAAACGTTTCCAATGTAAATTTCCACCCTTATATAGTGTAAAAAGACATCCTGAAGCCTGGGCAGTCATTAATTTGATTGTCCAATATTTCCCTTATGAGATAATGCCTCTCATAGCAAATGTGTACAGCGCGAGCTGAAAATGCATTTTCAGCACTAAAAAACCAAACTTTTATAACAGCTAAACCAAACGTTTCCAATGTAAATTTCCACCTTTATATAGTGTAGAAAGGCATCTTGAATCCTGGAAAGTCATTAATTTGATTGTCCAGTATTTCCTTCATGAGATATTGCAACACTTAGAAAAAGTGTACAGCGCCAGCAGACAATGAATTTTCAGCACTAAAAAAACGAAACTTCATTAACAGCTAAACCAAACGTTTCCAATGTAAATTTCCACATTTATAGAGTGTAAAAAGGCATCCTGAAGCCTGGGAAGTCATTAATTTGATTGTCCAGTATTTCCCTTATGAGATAATGCCTCACATAGCAAATGTGTACAGTGCGAGCTGAAAATGCATTTTCAGCACTAAAAAACCAAACTTTTATAACAGCTAAACCAAACGTTTCCAATGTAAATTTCCACCTTTATATAGTGTAAAAAGACATCCTGAAGCCTGGGCAGTCATTAATTTGATTGTCCAGTATTTCCCTTATGAGATAATGCCTCACATAGCAAATGTGTACAGTGCGAGCTGAAAATGCATTTTCAGCACTAAAAAAACAAACTTTTATAACAGCTAAACTAAACGTTTCCAATGTAAATTTCCACCTTTATATAGTGTAAAAAGACATCCTGAAGCCTGGGCAGTCATTAATTTGATTGTCCAATATTTCCCTTATGAGATAATGCCTCTCATAGCAAATGTGTACAGCGCGAGCTGAAAATGCATTTACAGCACTAAAAAACCAAACTTTTATAACAGCTAAACCAAACGTTTCCAATGTAAATTTCCACCTTTATATAGTGTAGAAAGGCATCCTGAAGCCTGGAAAGTCATTAATTTGATTGTCCAGTATTTCCTTCATGAGATATTGCAACACTTAGAAAAAGTGTACAGCGCCAGCAGACAATGCATTTTCAGCACTAAAAAAAACGAAACTTCATTAACAGCTAAACTAAACGTTTCCAATGTAAATTTCCACCTTTATATAGTGTAAAAAGACATCCTGAAGCCTGGGCAGTCATTAATTTGATTGTCCAATATTTCCTTTATGAGATAATGCCTCTCATAGCAAATGTGTACAGCGCGAGCTGAAAATGCATTTACAGCACTAAAAAACCAAACTTTTATAACAGCTAAACCAAACGTTTCCAATGTAAATTTCCACCTTTATATAGTGTAGAAAGGCATCCTGAAGCCTGGAAAGTCATTAATTTGATTGTCCAGTATTTCCTTCATGAGATATTGCAACACTTAGAAAAAGTGTACAGCGCCAGCAGACAATGAATTTTCAGCACTAAAAAAACGAAACTTCATTAACAGCTAAACTAAACGTTTCCGATGTAAATTTCCACCCTTATATAGTGTAAAAAGACATCCTGAAGCCTGGGCAGTCATTAATTTGATTGTCTAATATTTCCCTTATGAGATAATGCCTCTCATAGCAAATGTGTACAGCGCGAGCTGAAAATGCATTTACAGCACTAAAAAACCAAACTTTTATAACAGCTAAACC
>NW_028283717.1:300000-390936 GCF_059441095.1 Idiotropiscis lumnitzeri | reverse complement strand
ATCAGCAATCACTGACCACTGCAAAAGGGAAAACCACATCATGGACCGGGAGAAGGGCAGGGTCATCCGCACAGAAGAGAACAAACAACAGCGCTGGATCAGAGAGGCCATTGAGATCTGCAAGCGAGGCATAAAAACCATGAACAGAGACAAGGGAGCCTTCATCCTCTCTACCACCTGGAGCAGCATCTTGGCGGAGTGAACGGACTGCGGGGGCGTGACTTGCCTTCATTCTTGTGACAGGTAAGTCACGCCCTCATGGAACATCAGCTGATAAAGACGGGTCACAAGACAGCATCATGTGACACTCTGAAGAAGGCGAAAGACTTTCGTATTGTGACATGCTCAAGGCCTAAACACTCATCCGAGCAAATATAAGGTAGATTATGTTCACCTGCCCGGAGAAAAACATCAACGAAAATAATTTGTATTTGTTTTAACCAGTTGGTGGCACTACCACTGCGATCAAAAATAAGTTGGCAGCCGTCTTCAGGGCCTGAATATCCTCAAATGTGAAAGATTTCCAGAAGATGGATCATCTGAATCATTTTGCAGGAACTTTTGTTGCCACGGAGAATAATCAGACTCTGCGGCACCGTAATAGCCACGCCCTTTGAAGGAAAGTCGTAAAAATAGGGATAGAGTAAGATCAATGTCTTGAGTCTTTTCTAGCCAATTTTCAATCAGATTCGTTAAAAGGGCACCGTGCAGTACGTCAAAATGTAAAAAATGATATTGATTGGCGCAAGGTGTATAACTGAATATAAACATATAGATGTCTTCAGGTACAGACTCTTTATGTACATGTGAAGTTTTGGATTTTTAGCAGCATGTGCAGGAGAGTTATTAAGCATTTTGTCCATTGCGGCGAAGGAAATCTTAAGTGAAAACTTTGATGCCCCGCCCCCGTCATATAGTATTTCGGAAACAAACAATTTTAGCCCCAGTGTTTGTCCCAGGTCTTCAGATGCTACAGACAGAATTTTAAGGCAATCAGATGAAGCCTTTAGGATCAGGGTGCAAAAGAATGACCCCTGTAAACATGCAAAAAAGGGCAAAAGTCGGACTTTCAAAAATTCATAACTCACTTCCTGTTCATATTAGACGTTAAAATATCAAATTTTTCGCCATGCCCGATGAGACTGCCAAGTTTGGTGAGTTTTTGTGCATGTTTCGGGGGTCAAAAATGCGATCGAACAATCGGAAAAATAATAATAATAATAATTTCTACAAAAACAATAGGGACTTCGCAGCGGTCGCTGCTCAGGCCCTAATAATAATAATAATAATAATAATAAAAGTAATAATATTTTCTACAAAAACAATAGGGACCTCGCCGCGGTCGCTGCTCGGGCCCCAATAATAATTTCTACACAAAGTCCATTGTGGTGACCCGCCCCCTTTTAAGTAAATTCAAAATGGCCGACTTCCTGTAAAACCTAGCTCATTGCTCCAAGAGACTTTTTTGTAGGTCTTGGTCTTATACATACAGTGAACCCTCGCTACTTCGCGGTTCACCTTTCGCGGGTTCAGTGCTTCGCGGGTCTAAAAAATATTCGGGGGCATTGTAGTTTCGCCGAGCGGCACGACGGGGCGCTGGAGCGGTTAGACGGCCGGCGTGCGCCGAAGAAGAGCGTGGGCGAAGAGGAGAGTGGACGAAGAAGAGCACGTTCCCCCGGACACGATCGGTGGCGACGTTTCGCGCGGTTCGGACCGTACCAGAGCTCCGGCCAGCGTGCGTGGCAGTTAAGCCGTAGAGGAGCACCTTCCCCGGGCACGGGCGGTGCCAAGCGGCCCCTAAGTTTAACCGAATGGAAGCTCCGGAGGAGGAGGGCATGCTCGCGTCACAGTAAGCCGAAGAGGAGCACCGTCCCCGGGCACGGGCGGTTCCAAGCGGCCCCTAAGTTTAACCGAATGGAAGCTCCGGAGGAGGAGGGCATGCTCGCGTCACAGTAAGCCGAAGAGGAGCACCTTCCCCGGGCACGGGCGGTGCCAAGCGGCCCCTAAGTTTAACCGAATGGAATCTCCGGGGGAGGAGGACGGGCGTGTGTCACAGTTAAGCCAAATTGGAGCACCTCTTCTGCCCGGGCACGAGCGGAGCGCGAGGCTGTCAGTTATGAATGAATAAATGAATAAATAAATAAAGAATGCCACCTTTCATTTCACAGGGCACACCGGACGGCGTACCAGCAGGTAAAAGTCGGAGTAATTAAATAAATACAAAAAGAATGGCTGGGGAATAAAAAAATAATACGTTTTAATAATAATTTGGTTTTTTTGTTATAACATGAATTTCACTCTCTCTCTCCCCGTATATATATATATATATATATATATATATATATATATATATATATATATATATATATATATATATTTATATATTTATTGTATATATTGTATATTTTTTTTAAGCATTTTTGAAGGTGCGCCGCTACTTCGCGGATTTTCAGTTTTCGCGGGTGGTCTCGGTCCCCATTAACCGCGATAACCGAGGGTTCACTGTACTCCATAAAATTTACAAAAAGCGAGGTGAAACACTCAACCAGAGCTGCTTTTTTTTAACATTTCTCGAGGGCCATGGCGAGCCATTTCAAAAAAGCTGCACAACTAACGTATAAAATATTGATAAATTTGCTCGGCCTGATGTGTGTGTAAAGTTTTACGAGTTGTCGTTCATATTTAGAACCTCATATTCAGCTTTGTTTTATTGCCGAACAGTGCAATGCCACTCCCACAACTTTTCACGAAAAATCACAAATTTCGTATTGTGACATCCTCATGGCCGAAACAGTCATCCGAGCATATATGAGGGCGACCTTGTTGAGTTGCACGGAGAAAAACATCCAAGAAAATAACTTGTATTAGCTTTTACCAGTTGGTGGCGCTACTACTACAATGTAAAATAAGTTGGTAGATGTCTTCAGGGCTGAAGTATCCTCAAATGTGTACAACTTCGAGAAGATAGGATCATCTGAGTCATGTTGCCGGAGCTTTTGTTGCCACAGAGTACAATCGGACTTTTCAGCACCTTAATAGCCACGCCTTTTGCCAAAACGTCACAAAATTCGGCAGAGAGTAAGATCATTGTCTTGAGTCTTTTCTGACTAATTTTCAGTCGGATTCGTCAAAAGGGCACCGTGCAGTACGTGAAAATTAAAATAAAAAAAAAATTTTTATTCCACTTGGCGGCACTGTGTGTATAACAAAATAATAACATTAAGATGTCTTCAGGTCGGGACGTTTTATTTACAGGTGAAGGTTTGGATTTTTAGGAGCATGTGCAGGGGAGTTATTAAGCATTCATTTATTTGTATTAGGTTCATTTTGTCTTCTTATTATTGATATTTGACTGATTCATTAAAAGCAGACAATTATGTTTTAGGTTAATTTTTTACCTGACATGTTTCGGCGAGTCTTTCGCCTTCTTCAGAGTGTCGCATGATGGTGTCTTGAGCTGATGTTCCATGAGGGTGTGACTTACCTGTCAAAAAAATGAAAAAAATCAGAGCAGTAAAAGAACAAGCACAACATGAACATTACAAATCAGCAATCACTGACCACTGCAAAAGGGAAAACCACATCATGGACCGGGAGAAGGGCAGGGTCATCCGCACAGAAGAGAACAAACAACAGCGCTGGATCAGAGAGGCCATTGAGATCTGCAAGCGAGGCATAAAAACCATGAACAGAGACAAGGGAGCCTTCATCCTCTCTACCACCTGGACCAGCATCTTGGCGGAGTGAACGGACAGCGGGGGGCGTGACTTGCCTTCATTCTTGTGACAGGTAAGTCACGCCCTCATGGAACATCAGCTGATAAAGACGGGTCACAAGACAGCATCATGTGACACTCTGAAGAAGGCGAAAGACTTTTGTATTGTGACATGCTCAAGGCCTAAACACTCATCCGAGCAAATATAAGGTAGATTTTGTTCACCTGCCCGGAGAAAAACATCAACGAAAATAATTTGTATTTGTTTTAACCAGTTGGTGGCGCTACCACTGCGATCAAAAATAAGTTGGCAGCCGTCTTCAGGGCCTGAATATCCTCAAATGTGAAGGATTTCCAGAAGATGGATCATCTGAATCATTTTGCAGGAACTTTTGTTGCCACGGAGAATAATCAGACTCTGCGGCACCGTAATAGCCACGCCCTTTGAAGGAAAGTCATAAAAATAGGGATAGAGTAAGATCAATGTCTTGAGTCTTTTCTAGCCAATTTTCAATCGGATTCGTTAAAAGGGCACCATGCAGTACGTCAAAATGTAAAAAATGATATTGATTGGCGCAAGGTGTATAACTGAATATAAACATATAGATGTCTTCAGGTACAGACTCTTTATGTACATGTGAAGTTTTGGATTTTTAGCAGCATGTGCAGGAGAGTTATTAAGCATTTTGTCCATTGCGGCGAAGGAAATCTTAAGTGAAAACTTTGAAGCCCCGCCCCCGTCATATAGTATTTCGGAAACAAAAAATTTTAGCCTCAGTGTTTGTCCCAGGTCTTCAGATGCTACAGACAGAATTTTAAGGCAATCAGATGAAGCCTTTAGGATCAGGGTGCAAAAGAATGACCCCTGTAAACATGCAAAAAAGGGCAAAAGTCGGACTTTCAAAAATTCATAACTCACTTCCTGTTCATATTAGACGTTAAAATATCAAATTTTTCGCCATGCCCGATGAGACTGCCAAGTTTGGTGAGTTTTTGTGCATGTTTCGGGGGTCAAAAATGCGATCGAACAATCGGAAAAATAATAATAATAATAATTTCTACAAAAACAATAGGGACTTCGCAGCGGTCGCTGCTCAGGCCCTAATAATAATAATAATAATAATAATAAAAGTAATAATGTTTTCTACAAAAACAATAGGGACCTCGCCGCGGTCGGTGCTCGGGCCCCAATAATAATTTCTACACAAAGTCCATTGTGGTGACCCGCCCCCTTTTAAGTAAATTCAAAATGGCCGACTTCCTGTAAAACCTAGCTCATTGCTCCAAGAGACTTTTTTGTAGGTCTTGGTCTTATACATACAGTGAACCCTCGCTACTTCGCGGTTCACCTTTCGCGGGTTCAGTGCTTCGCGGGTCTAAAAAATATTCGGGGGCATTGTAGTTTCGCCGAGCGGCACGACGGGGCGCTGGAGCGGTTAGACGGCCGCCGTGCGCCGAAGAAGAGCGTGGGCGAAGAGGAGAGTGGACGAAGAAGAGCACGTTCCCTCGGACACGATCGGTGGCGACGTTTCGCGCGGTTCGGACCGTACCAGAGCTCCGGCCGGCGTGCGTGGCAGTTAAGCTGTAGAGGAGCACCTTCCCCGGGCACGGGCGGTTCCAAGCGGCCCCTAAGTTTAACCGAATGGAAGCTCCGGAGGAGGAGGGCATGCTCGCGTCACAGTAAGCCGAAGAGGAGCACCTTCCCCGGGCACGGGCGGTGCCAAGCGGCCCCTAAGTTTAACCGAATGGAAGCTCCGGGGGAGGAGGGCGGGCGTGTGTCACAGTTAAGCCAAATTGGAGCACCTCTTCTGCCCGGGCACGAGCGGAGCGCGAGGCTGTCAGTTATGAATGAATAAATGAATAAATAAATAAAGAATGCCACCTTTCATTTCACAGGGCACACCGGACGGCGTACCAGCAGGTAAAAGTCGGAGTAATTAAATAAATACTAAAAGAATGGCTGGGGAATAAAAAAATAATACGTTTTAATAATAATTTGGTTTTTTTGTTATAACATGAATTTCACTCTCTCTCTCCCCGTATATATATATATATATATATATATATATATATATATATATATATATATATATATATATATATTTATTATATATATTGTATATTTTTTTTAAGCATTTTTGAAGGTGCGCCGCTACTTCGCGGATTTTCAGTTTTCGCGGGTGGTCTCGGTCCCCATTAACCGCGATAACCGAGGGTTCACTGTACTCCATAAAATTTACAAAAAGCGAGGTGAAACACTCAACCAGAGCTGCTTTTTTTAACATTTCTCGAGGGCCATGGCGAGCCATTTCAAAAAAGCTGCACAACTAACGTATAAAATATTGATAAATTTGCTCGGCCTGATGTGTGTGTAAAGTTTTACGAGTTGTCGTTCATATTTAGAACCTCATAATCAGCTTTGTTTTATTGCCGAACAGTGCAATGCCACTCCCACAACTTTTCACGAAAAAGGACGAATTTCGTATTGTGACATCCTCATGGCCGAAACAGTCATCCGAGCATATATGAGGGCGACCTTGTTGAGTTGCACGGAGAAAAACATACAAGAAAATAACTTGTATTAGCTTTTACCAGTTGGTGGCGCTACTACTACGATGTAAAATAAGTTGGTAGATGTCTTCAGGGCTGAAGTATCCTCAAATGTGTACAACTTCGAGAAGATAAGATCATCTGAGTCATGTTGCCGGAGCTTTTGTTGCCACAGAGTACAATCGGACTTTTCAGCACCTTAATAGCCACGCCTTTTGCCAAAACGCCACAAAATTCGGCAGAGAGTAAGATCATTGTCTTGAGTCTTTTCTGACTCATTTTCAGTCGGATTCGTCAAAAGGGCACCGTGCAGTACGTGAAAATTAAAATAAAAACAAATTTTTGATTCCACTTGGCGGCACTGTGTGTATAACAAAATAATAACATTACGATGTCTTCAGGTCGGGACGTTTTATTTACAGGTGAAGGTTTGGATTTTTAGGAGCATGTGCAGGGGAGTTATTAAGCATTCATTTATTTGTATTAGGTTCATTTTGTCTTCTTATTATTGATATTTGACTGATTCATTAAAAGCAGACAATTATGTTTTAGGTTAATTTTTTACCTGACATGTTTCGGCGAGTCTTTCGCCTTCTTCAGAGTGTCGCATGATGGTGTCTTGAGCTGATGTTCCATGAGGGTGTGACTTACCTGTCAAAAAAATGAAAAAAATCAGAGCAGTAAAAGAACAAGCACAACATGAACATTACAAATCAGCAATCACTGACCACTGCAAAAGGGAAAACCACATCATGGACCGGGAGAAGGGCAGGGTCATCCGCACAGAAGAGAACAAACAACAGCGCTGGATCAGAGAGGCCATTGAGATCTGCAAGCGAGGCATAAAAACCATGAACAGAGACAAGGGAGCCTTCATCCTCTCTACCACCTGGACCAGCATCTTGGCGGAGTGAACGGACAGCGGGGGGCGTGACTTGCCTTCATTCTTGTGACAGGTAAGTCACGCCCTCATGGAACATCAGCTGATAAAGACGGGTCACAAGACAGCATCATGTGACACTCTGAAGAAGGCGAAAGACTTTCGTATTGTGACATGCTCAAGGCCTAAACACTCATCCGAGCAAATATAAGGTAGATTTTGTTCACCTGCCCGGAGAAAAACATCAACGAAAATAATTTGTATTTGTTTTAACCAGTTGGTGGCGCTACCACTGCGATCAAAAATAAGTTGGCAGCCGTCTTCAGGGCCTGAATATCCTCAAATGTGAAAAATTTCGAGAAGATGGATCATCTGAATCATTTTGCAGGAACTTTTGTTGCCACGGAGAATAATCAGACTCTGCGGCACCGTAATAGCCACGCCCTTCGAAGGAAAGTCACAAAAATAGGGATAGAGTAAGATCAATGTCTTGAGTCTTTTCTAGCCAATTTTCAATCAGATTCGTTAAAAGGGCACCGTGCAGTACGTCAAAATGTAAAAAATGATATTGATTGGCGCAAGGTGTATAACTGAATATAAACATATAGATGTCTTCAGGTACAGACTTTTTATGTACATGTGAAGTTTTGGATTTTTAGCAGCATGTGCAGGAGAGTTATTAAGCATTTTGTCCATTGCGGCGAAGGAAATCTTAAGTGAAAACTTTGAAGCCCCGCCCCCGTCATATAGTATTTCGGAAACAAAAAAATTTAGCCCCAGTGTTTGTCCCAGGTCTTCAGATGCTACAGACAGAATTTTAAGGCAATCAGATGAAGCCTTTAGGATCAGGGTGCAAAAGAATGACCCCTGTAAACATGCAAAAAAGGGCAAAAGTCGGACTTTCAAAAATTCATAACTCACTTCCTGTTCATATTAGACGTTAAAATATCAAATTTTTCGCCATGCCCGATGAGACTGCCAAGTTTGGTGAGTTTTTGTGCATGTTTCGGGGGTCAAAAATGCGATCGAACAATCGGAAAAATAATAATAATAATAATTTCTACAAAAACAATAGGGACTTCGCAGCGGTCGCTGCTCAGGCCCTAATAATAATAATAATAATATTAATAATAATAAAAGTAATAATATTTTCTACAAAAACAATAGGGACCTCGCAGCCGTCGCAGCTCGGGCCCTAATAACAATTTCTAGAAAAACAATAGGGACCTCGCAGCGGTCACTGCTCGGGCCCTAATAATAATAATAATAAAAATAATAATAATTTCCACAAAAACAATGGGGACCTCGTAGCGGTCGCTGCTCAGGCCCTAATAATAATTTCTACAAAAACAATAGGGACCTCGCCGCCGTCGCTGCTCGGGCCCCAATAATAATTTCTACACAAAGTCCATTGTGGTGACCCGCCCCCTTTTAAGTAAATTCAAAATGGCCGACTTCCTGTAAAACCTAGCTCATTGCTCCAAGAGACTTTTTTGTAGGTCTTGGTCTTATACATACAGTGAACCCTCGCTACTTCGCGGTTCACCTTTCGCGGGTTCAGTGCTTCGCGGGTCTAAAAAATATTCGGGGGCATTGTAGTTTCGCCGAGCGGCACGACGGGGCGCTGGAGCGGTTAGACGGCCGGCGTGCGCCGAAGAAGAGCGTGGGCGAAGAGGAGAGTGGACGAAGAAGAGCACGTTCTCCCTGACACGATCGGTGGCGACGTTTCGCGCGGTTCGGACCGTACCAGAGCTCCGGCCGGCGTGCGTGGCAGTTAAGCCGTAGAGGAGCACCTTCCCCGGGCACGGGCGGTGCCAAGCGGCCCCTAAGTTTAACCGAATGGAAGCTCCGGAGGAGGAGGGCATGCTCGCGTCACAGTAAGCCGAAGAGGAGCACCTTCCCCGGGCACGGGCGGTTCCAAGCGGCCCCTAAGTTTAACTGAATGGAAGCTCCGGAGGAGGAGGGCATGCTCGCGTCACAGTAAGCCGAAGAGGAGCACCTTCCCCGGGCACGGGCGGTGCCAAGCGGCCCCTAAGTTTAACCGAATGGAAGTTCCGGGGGAGGAGGGCGGGCGTGTGTCACAGTTAAGCCGAATTGGAGCACCTCTTCCGCCCGGGCACGAGCGGAGCGCGAGGCTGTCAGTTATGAATGAATAAATGAATAAATAAATAAAGAATGCCACCTTTCATTTCACAGGGCACACCGGACGGCGTACCAGCAGGTAAAAGTCGGAGTAATTAAATAAATACAAAAAGAATGGCTGGGGAATAAAAAAATAATACGTTTTAATAATAATTTGGTTTTTTTGTTATAAAATGAATTTCACTCTCTCTCTCCCCGTATATATATATATATATATATATATATATATATATATATATATTTATTATATATATTGTATATTTTTTTTAAGCATTTTTGAAGGTGCGCCGCTACTTCGCGGATTTTCAGTTTTCGCGGGTGGTCTCGGTCCCCATTAACCGCGATAACCGAGGGTTCACTGTACTCCATAAAATTTACAAAAAGCGAGGTGAAACACTCAATCAGGGCTGCTTTTTTGAACATTTCTCAAGGGCCATGGCGAGCCATTTAAAAAAAGCTGCACAACTAACGTATAAAATATTGATAAATTTGCTCGGCCTGATGTGTGTGTAAAGTTTCACGAGTTGTCGTTCATATTTAGAACCTCATAATCAGCGTTGTTTTATTGCCGAACAGTGCAATGCCACTCCCACAACTTTTCACGAAAAAGGACTAATTTCGTATTGTGACATCCTCATGGCCGAAACAGTCATCCGAGCATATATGAGGGCGACCTTGTTGAGTTGCACGGAGAAAAACATCCAAGAAAATAACTTGTATTAGCTTTTACCAGTTGGTGGCGCTACTACTACGATGAAAAATAAGTCGGTAGATGTCTTCAGGGCTGAAGTATCCTCAAATGTGTACAACTTCGAGAAGATAGGATCATCTGAGTCATGTTGCCGGAGCTTTTGTTGCCACAGAGTACAATCGGACTTTTCAGCACCGTAATAGCCACGCCTTTTGCCAAAACGTCACAAAATTCGGCAGAGAGTAAGATCATTGTCTTGAGTCTTTTCTGACTAATTTTCAGTCGGATTCGTCAAAAGGGCACCGTGCAGTACGTGAAAATTAAAATAAAAACAAATTTTTGATTCCACTTGGCGGCGCTGTGTGTATAACAAAATAATAACATTAAGATGTCTTCAGGTCGGGACGTTTTATTTACAGGTGAAGGTTTGGATTTTTAGGAGCATGTGCAGGGGAGTTATTAAGCATTCATTTATTTGTATTAGGTTCATTTTGTCTTCTTATTATTGATATTTGACTGATTCATTAAAAGCAGACAATTATGTTTTAGGTTAATTTTTTACCTGACATGTTTCGGCGAGTCTTTTGCCTTCTTCAGAGTGTCGCATGATGGTGTCTTGAGACCCGTCTTTATCAGCTGATGTTCCATGAGGGTGTGACTTACCTGTCAAAAAAATGAAAAAATCAGAGCAGTAAAAGAACAAGCACAACATGAACATTACAAATCAGCAATCACTGACCGCTGCAAAAGGGAAAACCACATCATGGACCGGGAGAAGGGCAGGGTCATCCGCACCGAAGAGAATAAACAACAGCGCTGGATCAGAGAGGCCATTGAGATCTGCAAGCGAGGCATAAAAACCATGAACAGAGACAAGGGAGCCTTCATCCTCTCTACCACCTGGAGCAGCATTTTGGCGGAGTGAACGGACAGCGGGGGGCGTGACTTGCCTTCATTCTTGTGACAGGTAAGTCACGCCCTCATGGAACATCAGCTGATAAAGACGGGCCACAAGACACCATCATGTGACACTCTGAAGAAGGCGAAAGACTTTCGTATTGTGACATCCTCAAGGCCTAAACACTCATCCGAGCAAATGTAAGGTAGATTTTGTTAACCTGCCCGGAGAAAAAAATCAACGAAAATAATTTGTATTTGTTTTAACCAGTTGGTGGCGCTACCACTGCGATCAAAAATAAGTTGGCAGCCGTCTTCAGGGCCTGAATATCCTCAAATGTGAAAAATTTCGAGAAGATGGATCATCTGAATCATTTTGCAGGAACTTTTGTTGCCACTGAGAATAATCAGACTCTGCGGCACCGTAATAGCCACGCCCTTCGAAGGAAAGTCACAAAAATAGGGATAGAGTAAGATCAATGTCTTGAGTCTTTTCTAGCCAATTTTCAATCAGATTCGTTAAAAGGGCACCGTGCAGTACGTCAAAATGTAAAAAATGATATTGATTGGCGCAAGGTGTATAACTGAATATAAACATATAGATGTCTTCAGGTACAGACTCTTTATGTACATGTGAAGTTTTGGATTTTTAGCAGCATGTGCAGGAGAGTTATTAAGCATTTTGTCCATTGCGGCGAAGGAAATCTTAAGTGAAAACTTTGATGCCCCGCCCCCGTCATATAGTATTTCGGAAACAAAAAATTTTAGCCCCAGTGTTTGTCCCAGGTCTTCAGAAGCTACAGACAGAATTTTAAGGCAATCAGATGAAGCCTTTAGGATCAGGGTGCAAAAGAATGACCCCTGTAAACATGCAAAAAAGGGCAAAAGTCGGACTTTCAAAAATTCATAACTCACTTCTTGTTCATATTAGACATTAAAATATCAAATTTTTCGCCATGCCCGATGAGACTGCCAACTTTGGTGAGTTTTTGTGCATGTTTCGGGGGTCAAAAATGCGATCGAACAATCGGAAAAATAATAATAAAAATAATTTCTACAAAAACAATAGGGACTTCGCAGCGGTCGCTGCTCAGGCCCTAATAATAATAATAATAATTATAATAAAAGTAATAATATTTTCTACAAAAACAATAGGGACCTCGCCGCGGTCGCTGCTCGGGCCCCAATAATAATTTCTACACAAAGTCCATTGTGGTGACCCGCCCCCTTTTAAGTAAATTCAAAATGGCCGACTTCCTGTAAAACCTAGCTCATTGCTCCAAGAGACTTTTTTGTAGGTCTTGGTCTTATACATACAGTGAACCCTCGCTACTTCGCGGTTCACCTTTCGCGGGTTCAGTGCTTCGCGGGTCTAAAAAATATTCGGGGGCATTGTAGTTTCGCCGAGCGGCACGACGGGGCGCTGGAGCGGTTAGACGGCCGGCGTGCGCCGAAGAAGAGCGTGGGCGAAGAGGAGAGTGGACGAAGAAGAGCACGTTCCCCCGGACACGATCGGTGGCGACGTTTCGCGCGGTTCGGACCGTACCAGAGCTCCGGCCAGCGTGCGTGGCAGTTAAGCCGTAGAGGAGCACCTTCCCCGGGCACGGGCGGTGCCAAGCGGCCCCTAAGTTTAACCGAATGGAAGCTCCGGAGGAGGAGGGCATGCTCGCGTCACAGTAAGCCGAAGAGGAGCACCTTCCCCGGGCACGGGCGGTTCCAAGCGGCCCCTAAGTTTAACCGAATGGAAGCTCCGGAGGAGGAGGGCATGCTCGCGTCACAGTAAGCCGAAGAGGAGCACCTTCCCCGGGCACGGGCGGTTCCAAGCGGCCCCTAAGTTTAACCGAATGGAAGCTCCGGAGGAGGAGGGCATGCTCGCGTCACAGTAAGCCGAAGAGGAGCACCTTCCCCGGGCACGGGCGGTGCCAAGCGGCCCCTAAGTTTAACCGAATGGAAGCTCCGGGGGAGGAGGACGGGCGTGTGTCACAGTTAAGCCAAATTGGAGCACCTCTTCTGCCCGGGCACGAGCGGAGCGCGAGGCTGTCAGTTATGAATGAATAAATGAATAAATAAATAAAGAATGCCACCTTTCATTTCACAGGGCACACCGGACGGCGTACCAGCAGGTAAAAGTCGGAGTAATTAAATAAATACAAAAAGAATGGCTGGGGAATAAAAAAATAATACGTTTTAATAATAATTTGGTTTTTTTGTTATAACATGAATTTCACTCTCTCTCTCCCTGTATATATATATATATATATATATATATATATATATATATATATATTATTATATATATTGTATATTTTTTTTAAGCATTTTTGAAGGTGCGCCGCTACTTCGCGGATTTTCAGTTTTCGCGGGTGGTCTCGGTCCCCATTAACCGCGATAACCGAGGGTTCACTGTACTCCATAAAATTTACAAAAAGCGAGGTGAAACACTCAACCAGAGCTGCTTTTTTTTAACATTTCTCGAGGGCCATGGCGAGCCATTTCAAAAAAGCTGCACAACTAACTTATAAAATATTGATAAATTTGCTCGGCCTGATGTGTGTGTAAAGTTTTACGAGTTGTCGTTCATATTTAGAACCTCATAATCAGCTTTGTTTTATTGCCGAACAGTGCAATGCCACTCCCACAACTTTTCACGAAAAATCACGAATTTCGTATTGTGACATCCTCATGGCCGAAACAGTCATCCGAGCATATATGAGGGCGCCTTGTTGAGTTGCACGGAGAAAAACATCCAAGAAAATAACTTGTATTAGCTTTTACCAGTTGGTGGCGCTACTACTACGATGTAAAATAAGTTGGTAGATGTCTTCAGGGCTGAAGTATCCTCAAATGTGTACAACTTCGAGAAGATAGGATCATCTGAGTCATGTTGCCGGAGCTTTTGTTGCCACAAAGTACAATCGGACTTTTCAGCACCTTAATAGCCACGCCTTTTGCCAAAACGTCACAAAATTCGGCAGAGAGTAAGATCATTGTCTTGAGTCTTTTCTGACTAATTTTCAGTCGGATTCGTCAAAAGGGCACCGTGCAGTACGTGAAAATTAAAATAAAAACAAATTTTTGATTCCACTTGGCGGCACTGTGTGTATAACAAAATAATAGCATTAAGATGTCTTCAGGTCGGGACGTTTTATTTACAGGTGAAGGTTTGGATTTTTAGGAGCATGTGCAGGGGAGTTATTAAGCATTCATTTATTTGTATTAGGTTCATTTTGTCTTCTTATTATTGATATTTGACTGATTCATTAAAAGCAGACAATTATGTTTTAGGTTAATTTTTTACCTGACATGTTTCGGCGAGTCTTTCGCCTTCTTCAGAGTGTCGCATGATGGTGTCTTGAGACCCGTCTTTATCAGCTGATGTTCCATGAGGGTGTGACTTACCTGTCAAAAAAATGAAAAATCAGAGCAGTAAAAGAACAAGCACAACATGAACATTACAAATCAGCAATCACTGACCACTGCAAAAGGGAAAACCACATCATGGACCGGGAGAAGGGCAGGGTCATCCGCACCGAAGAGAACAAACAACAGCGCTGGATCAGAGAGGCCATTGAGATCTGCAAGCGAGGCATAAAAACCATGAACAGAGACAAGGGAGCCTTCATCCTCTCTACCACCTGGAGCAGCATTTTGGCGGAGTGAACGGACAGCGGGGGGCGTGACTTGCCTTCGTTCTTGTGACAGGTAAGTCACGCCCTCATGGAACATCAGCTGATAAAGACGGGCCACAAGACACCATCATGTGACACTCTGAAGAAGGCAAAAGACTTTCGTATTGTGACATCCTCAAGGCCTAAACACTCATCCGAGCAAATGTAAGGTAGATTTTGTTAACCTGCCCGGAGAAAAAAATCAACGAAAATAATTTGTATTTGTTTTAACCAGTTGGTGGCGCTTGTTAGGATATGTCACCAATTTTGTGTATTCATAATCATGTTTCATACACTATTTGTATCACTAATAATTGTATACACACAGACACTCATTTAGCACACATGAGCACAGCCACACACACACACACATTCGGTTTCAAGTTTCTGAATCTTCGAGCTGAAGTTTTAAACTGTCTGTTGTGATTGGTTGTTTCCTGCCTGCCTGCTAGAATTCCAGAAGACAGCCCCCCTCTTTGTCTCTTTATGTCCGGAGGAGAGTCAGAGGAGGGGGTCAGATGAAGGGAGTGTGGGAGGCCGAACAGGCCTGTTCGGCCTCCGGCTCTCTCTCTCTCACCAACTCGCAAATTGGAAAATAAAACTTTGCTTGATTGACTTTGGACATTCAGCCATCATTATTTAAATAATTCCCAGTGTAAAAAAGGCGTCAGGGCCGTTTTAAACCTGACATTTATTTGGTGGAGAATGCGGGCAGCCGCACTCGGACGGGCGTCGTCGTTGGATCTTTTGGACGCCATCGAATCTGACGTCAGCGCTTCAACATTGAGAAAGCGAGGCCTCCAAGTTCCTGCGACGGCGCACCGCCCGGATGCCGGTTGCCGATAGGACAAGGCTGATCCAGAGGAAATCAGGTATTGTTTTTCAAATTATTTTGTGCCACCATTTTAAATTTTAAAATATTAAAATAATTGGAAGGGGAGTGGAAGAGGTGGGTAAGACAAGCGCGCGCAGAGGCCGGGCCTCGACCGTTTAGTCAGTACGGTAACAAAAACTGCATCGTGCTAGTCCAAGGAGTTATGTAAAAATAATCGGTAGCGAATTAGGCCATAACTCATCGGTAGCGAATTGACCATAACTCGTTGAAACTGAGCAAATTTTAGACACGGATAGCACGGTGAACAAATTGATTTGTTCCTCGGCGTCGATGGTAGCGAATTTGGCCATAAACTGAGCAAATTTTAGAGATTGATCCGCCTAGAGAAGGGAGACAAAGTTTCCGCGAAAATTAAAAGGTTCCCTCCGGTGTCGACAATGGAAAAGAGTGGCAATCAGGAGAAGGTCTTACTCACAATTTCACATTGAAATTCAGGGAATAATAAGGCATTATTTTCGGTGGTTTTTATTTGAAGTGTTTTGGGGGCTGTGCAGCTGTGTGTGTGTGAACAAAGGAACCAGTTTGAGTCAGTGAGAATGTGTGTGCGTGCGTGCGTGCGTGTGTGTGTGTGTGGGTTTGGAGAAGTAGCAGAACAGACAACAGCAAAAGAAGAGGTCTGGCTGGGGCAAGCCTGAAGGATCAGGTTTCAGGGTAGTGAGAGAAGAATTTGCAGAGAAGCTGAAGAAAAAAAAAAAAAAAAAAAACCCCACACACACACAACGTCAGATGTGGAATGATCGTTTTGCTTGTGGATGTTTGCGGAAAAACTGTTTGCAAAATGAATGAATGGTGTGATTGGGGATTACAAATACCATTTGGTATTTTATCCCATGTACTGCAGTAAGGGTAATAAACAGGACCAGTATTTGAGAATGACAGAGAAAGTTGTTGGCTGCCAGGATGGCCGAGTGGTCTAAGGCGCCGCGTTCAGGACCCAGTCTCCCCAGGAGGCCTGGGTTCGAATCTCGAATTTCCCCATTGTGGGACTAATAAAGGGCATCTTAAGAAGGTAAAGAAGGGGGAGGGGGGTTGCAACTGCCCCCTGTATCCTGAGAAACCCCCAAAAAAGACAGATAAACCAATAAAGCGCTCACCTCAATGTGCTGCGTGTATAAGTGGCAGTGTGCATTTGTGGCAGAGGCTGCATTGGCCCTATAGGGCTGCACATACATAATTATGAGAGATATTAGTTGAATTAAAGGACTTATTATGGGCAAAAGATAAAGATGGATTGTGTTGCTGTTATACTAACATGTTATTGTTGTTTGTAGTTGTTCAGTGTTGAGAACTGTGTGTGTCGTTTTGTGGGCCCGTGTATATGTCTGTGTGTCTGTCTGTGTGTCTAAATATCAGGGAGAGTGATAAAAGTGGTTGGAATTATGCTAAAAGGATTGATGAAGTAGAGATAAAATGGAATCAAGGATTAGCAACCAACAAAAGGCTACTTATGAGTGACGAGATCTTATTGAGAAAAATAATTCCCAAATTTACAAAAGAAGTTAATAAAGAAGATGATTTGAGGAGATAAATTCATTTAAATTTGAAATTAAATAAAATAACTTATACAACGGGATAGGCTAAAAAGAAAAGAGAGAAATAGCCTGATGTGCGTTTTCTGAAAAATAAAAAAATTTAACCCAGATGCCTAGGATGGTTTAAAAAGATGAGTGAAGATAAGGAAGTTCATCAAAAAACAGGATCCTGATAAAATTCAGTATTTAGACAAATGGATAGCTGAACATGGCTTTAATGGTCAGTTAAAAACACGAAAAATAGCCGCATTGCAGAAATCAATCATAGCAAAGACAAAGAAAGACCCCAAAAAGATGAAGACAAATGGCTTTGAGGAAACAGAATATTGGATGAGGGTAGCCTTAAAAAGAGAAGAGGGTGACAAGAAACAGAAAAGATGAGACATTTGGGCAATACAAAGTGAGAATGACAGCTGTGTTTTAAAACCACAGCGGGCTGCAGGAAGATGGTGATGTGGATGGGGCATTTCAACAGCAGTTGAAGAATGCTTTACATGCAGGATCAAGAGAGGAAATTCATAAGTGGGTAAATAAACATTACATTTGCCTGCCAACAGGTACCCTGGAGGAGTATGTAAATCACGCCCTCCATGCTGAGAAGATAGAAAATAAAAAGAAACAGAAGTCTATAGACACTTTTTATCAAAATAAAGGTCAGAATGTCTTTTATCAAGGTGGAAGAGGCTGAGACAAGGACGCCTTCCCACCGGAGATGATATTTGTTACAATTGTGGCAGATCAGGACACTTTGCCAGAAACTGCCGTCAACCACACAGGAAGACCACACTAAAAGAAGGCCAGATAGCAAGAAATTGCCTTGAGAAGAAGCAGCCTTCAGCATGACTAAGTTTTTAAATGAAGAGGTTTTCCTAAATTTACAAAAGATATTGGCTTTTGATTAAATGATTGAGTTGAAATAACCGTATTGGTAATGGGACACCAATTACCCTTTTTATGTGACATTGGTGCAGATAGGATTGCTTATAATAAATCAATTTCAAATGATAGGGCAAGTGAGAAAGGGGCCATAGTCAGATGTGCAAGTGGAAAAATGGAACAGAGTAACAGAATTAGAACCTGTGTGGTTGAGGGACCCAGAAGGACACTGAGTTGGTTGCATGAATTGAAATTAGTTTTATTTTTACAGAATAATGAGAGCCCAAGTTGTGGGGATGTGATTAATTTACAGAAAAAGTTTAGTGATGAGACAATTTATACTTACATGATTCAATAGACAAGATATATCATTTTGATGATGGTTTTTACTTAATTGTATACTTGCGTCTCCTTCAGAAAGGGAGAAGTAGGTGTTATGAAATTTTAACAATTGGATGAAGCTTTTGAAAGTGAACATGAGGAATTTTTGCAAAAACATAGGTGTTTCTTGATTTTTTAAATTTTGATTCGAGACATTGGTAGGTTTGAGTGGTTGTGGAAAAACTACAGTGAATTTGGAAATTAGGAGCAGACTGTGGAGAGGCTCCTGTGAGGAGGAGGAAGAGAGAGAGTTCAGTGAGAGAAGGAAGATAGAAATTAGATTTTGCTTTTTGGTGAATTGAAGAAATACATATTTTAGATTTCATATTCCAGTTGATCATGTTTATATTAAAGTAGGCCAGAGATGCAATGAAATGCAGAAATATAAATGATACAGGAAAAATTTGGCAAGGGCTATAATTTTCATTAAAGCAGAGAAGAAATTAGAAATTACAGATAACATTAATGTGTACTTGTCCACTTTAAGGTAGAATTGGTCAAAGTGAAATGAGTCAAGATTAGAGAAAAAAAAATAAAAAATAAAATAGAATTAACATGTTCATTCTGTGATAAGAAATTTGTGATTATGTGAAAAGGGAAAAAGAGAATTACAGGCTTTTCAAATAAAACAACCTAATTTAAATTGGCCAACTTGTAAAATGGAAAAGAAGATTCTAAATTATGCACAAAAAGCTTGAACGTGTTGAGCAGAAGGAAGAAAAAGAGAAAACATTTTAAAAAAAAGAAGGAAGCAGAGAGTCTTGTGATAAACAATAACTTTTCAGGACGAAGAGAGAAGCAACAGAGGATCACATGGCGAAAGGAAAAAAAACTAACATAAAAAGTGTGTGTAGAAGGACTTCTACATCAACATGCGTTTTGCTTATTAAGCCGTGATACACTGACAATTGGACTTTAATATCAGAATCAATAAGCAAGGGCGAATTTAACCAAAAGTCAAAACTTTAAAAGGTCGCATTGTCAGTGATAAGCGGGAAGAAAAATAGTAATAAAACTTTGCCAGACCACTTTTGTGTAAACACTTTCCTTGGGACTTTCATGACCTCCATTAAGTCCCTGACCTTTCATAGATAAAGTTGGAGCCCAAAGTCTCTCAGGGCTGTAATTTATGCGGCAGAGAAAGAGCCCAACAGGCTTGGGGTGAGTTTAAAACAACAGTATCATGGCCATAAAATGGGTTGTGTATGTTGGAACTTGTGGAGATACACTGCAAGATTGGATTTACAAAGCATCTTAATGCACTACCAAATTATTATTATAAGCCATTTGGGCAAACAGTGACTGCAAAAAATGGCTTCATGGACTTGTGTTGCTGCAGAAACACAGGAAAGTGAATCCATTTGCATATTAGTCACAACAATTTGGATTTCGTGGCAGAGAACCACTTAAGAGTGTGATCAAGAGCTTTCACTGCTGCTTTAAGGAATGAAAAAATGACATTCCATCACACGACATTCACATTGCACGGCGATTTAATTGTAACATTACATTAATAAGGTGCGATGCATTTAAGCCCAGCGTCATTCTTTTTCCACGCACCATTTAGAAGGCGCCACACGACTGTGGAGCCGTCCAAATTTTCACCAAACCCAGGACTTGACTTTTTGACCCATTTTCCTCCCGACTGGAGGAGTTAAGACGTGTAAAGACATGAAGACCAGGTGCACATTCCAGACTGATAAGAAAGTGTCTGAGAACCAAGGTTATAGGAAGAAATCACGCTGACTTTTATGCGATGGGAGTATTAGTAGTGTGATACCAACAGATAACTTGTAAAAGAGAAAAATTGTTAGGATAAGCAGGAAGAGCGTAGGCGGTTGTGAGCTAATTAAAATTTGGAGTTTCCCATCTTGTATGAGCTGTATGGTTACAATGTGAACTCACAGTCAAGATAAGATGTTCTTGTGTTCTGTTGATTTTGGGCGAACGGGTGCTTTAAAAATCACAAAAGATAAAAGTAAAATTGTGCATAAAGCACGTCTAAATAAGTATTTGTAAATAAAAAAAAAAAAATTTTTCTGGACAGAAAATGACACGATTACGATTGAATAAAGGCTGGAGCCAAGCCATAACCCCAGAGTCAACAAAGCACAAGAGGTTTAATGAAAGCACACACACACACACACACACACACACCCACACACGCACCCCCCCCCACACACACAGTAAATCAACTTGACAAGTTGATCTCAGGCCAGGGAAAAAGGCACCACTAATTGAACATGCACATTGGGTGGACAATGATGCAAACATTGAGTGAGACACGAGCAGACGTCGTGCCTCAACAGGGAGGAGATATGATATGGAATTGTTCCCACATACAGACTCTTCAACAAAAATTTTTTGGACAGTGTTATTTGTTTGGGTTGCAATATTGTTTGACTATGATTGATATGTTTTCAAAATGGATCAAGTTGTTTCCAACAACACATGCTGATGCTTAAAAACGATTGGGAAAAGTGTTGTGTAATCAAATTATCCTGACATTTGGAATTTCCAGAAGTGATTTGAAGTGGAAATGATGCATTTTGTGAATGATGTTGTAACAAGTGGGACAGTTGTTAAAAAATGGACTCAAAGCGTCACTGCGCATACAGTCTGCAGGACTTGTGGAACGCACTAATGGAAAAAAAAAAAAAAAAAGAGACAATGGCCAGACTGTGTTTCAATCACAGCAATGAGGACAATGCCAGCCGAAGGAAGGACACTATCCCCTATAGACTCTCAGGTTCATCAGAACCACCAACGAAAAACATGTTTGACCGAAAAAGATCCAAAAGACGCCAATACTGGTCAAGTGTTGTTCTGATTTACAGAAATTACGTCCGTGTGGGAGACCAACTCTTCTTCAAGGTGTTGAAACGACTTCGTTGGGGGGAAGTGAATGCTGAGATGGCCCTCGCCAGATGATGGCGGTGACCCCGACGCAGCAAAGGTCGCGGGGCGTGGCAGCTGGATCCACCAGTTGCAGTACAAACTTCACCGGTTTCCAGCTAAAGGCCTAGCAACGCGAATCCCTCGAACAGGAGTCCACCTGAGTCAGAATCTCTGACCACACGCACATCAGAACCACACCACCAGCCACAGATACGAATGTTGAAGCCACAGAATAAAAAGATTAGATATGGTTTGGAAATTAATGACGTACATAAAGAAATTTTAGCCTTGATTGAAGAACATAATTGCATTTAAAGTTTTAAAAATGAAACAATTATTGATGTTATGACCACTATGAAGAATTTGAAAGACAATATATCGGGATAATTATGGTTTTCATTTTTGTTATGTGTAGACTGTTTTTGTTACATTATTTTTCTGACAAAAATGATGATTAATTGCATGTTTGTTACCCAAAAGTAACATTACAATCTGATTGATGTTGAGTATGACAAACTCAAACTGGACAATGACGAACTCGAACTGGACACTGAAACGTAAAAAGAATATGGACTTGTCGCTCAAGCCCCACACGTGCATACATATACACCACACACGAAGATCCGGGAGGTAAAGACGGCTGTCTCCTCCTACAGCGAGGCAAGGGGCCTGCATCAAGTCACCCCAGGGACAAGCTCTGCGTGGAGACAGTTTTGTTATTTTTCACTAGGCACATTGAAATGTATTTTTATATGTTTTATTCCCTGATGGTCATCAAATGATGAAGATCTCGTTCCACGTCGGAAGAGAGGAGAGGAATTTTTGTCCCTACTGAGGGTTTTTCGCCTCCCACGGATGACCACACTGTTGTATGATTTCATAATGATGATCTGTCCTAAAGCCGTAGGGCCATGATTTTGAATTCACAACAGGGGGGAATGTTAGGATATGTCACCAATTTTGTGTATTCATAATCATGTTTCATACACTATTTGTATCACTAATAATTGTATACACACAGACACTCATTTAGCACACATGAGCACAGCCACACACACACACACATTCGGTTTCAAGTTTCTGAATCTTCGAGCTGAAGTTTTAAACTGTCTGTTGTGATTGGTTGTTTCCTGCCTGCCTGCTAGAATTCCAGAAGACAGCCCCCCTCTTTGTCTCTTTATGTCCGGAGGAGAGTCAGAGGAGGGGGTCAGATGAAGGGAGTGTGGGAGGCCGAACAGGCCTGTTCGGCCTCCGGCTCTCTCTCTCTCACCAACTCGCAAATTGGAAAATAAAACTTTGCTTGATTGACTTTGGACATTCAGCCATCATTATTTAAATAATTCCCAGTGTAAAAAAGGCGTCAGGGCCGTTTTAAACCTGACACGCTACCACTGCGATCAAAAATAAGTTGGCAGCCGTCTTCAGGGCCTGAATATCCTCAAATGTGAAAAATTTCGAGAAGATGGATCATCTGAATCATTTTGCAGGAACTTTTGTTGCCACGGAGAATAATCAGACTCTGCGGCACCGTAATAGCCACGCCCTTCGAAGGAAAGTCACAAAAATAGGGATAGAGTAAGATCAATGTCTTGAGTCTTTTCTAGCCAATTTTCAATCAGATTCGTTAAAAGGGCACCGTGCAGTACGTCAAAATGTAAAAAATGATATTGATTGGCGCAAGGTGTATAACTGAATATAAACATATAGATGTCTTCAGGTACAGACTCTTTATGTACATGAATAGAATAGAAATAGAAATCCCTTTATTGTCATTGTACACAAGTGTGCAACGAGATTAGAGGGCTCCCCTCTCCAGTGCAATACAACAATAATACAGACAAATATATAAATTAGATGAATAAATAAGAATGGAATAAGAAGTTTTGGATTTTTAGCAGCATGTGCAGGAGAGTTATTAAGCATTTTGTCCATTGCGGCGAAGGAAATCTTAAGTGAAAACTTTGATGCCCCGCCCCCGTCATATAGTATTTCGGAAACAAAAAATTTTAGCCCCAGTGTTTGTGCCAGGTCTTCAGATGCTCCAGACAGAACTTTAAGGCAATCAGATGAAGCCTTTAGGATCAAGGTGCAAAAGAATGACCCCTGTAAACATGCAAAAAAGGGCAAAAGTCGGACTTTCAAAAATTCATAACTCACTTCCTGTTCATATTAGACGTTAAAAAATATCAAATTTTTCGCCATGCCCGATGAGACTGCCAAGTTTGGTGAGTTTTTGTGCATGTTTCGGGGGTCAAAAATGCGATCGAACAATCGGAAAAATAATAATAATAATAATTTCTACAAAAACAATAGGGACTTCGCAGCGGTCGCTGCTCAGGCCCTAATAATAATAATAATAATAATAATAATAAAAGTAATAATAATTTCTACAAAAACAATAGGGACCTCGCCGCGGTCGCTGCTCGGGCCCCAATAATAATTTCTACACAAAGTCCATTGTGGAGACCCGCCCCCTTTTAAGTAAATTCAAAATGGCCGACTTCCTGTAAAACCTAGCTCATTGCTCCAAGAGACTTTTTTGTAGGTCTTGGTCTTATACATACAGTGAACCCTCGCTACTTCGAGGTTCACCTTTCGCGGGTTCAGTGCTTCGCGGGTCTAAAAAATATTCGGGGGCATTGTAGTTTCGCCGAGCGGCACGACGGGGCGCTGGAGCGGTTAGACGGCCGGCGGGCGCCGAAGAAGAGCGTGGGCGAAGAGGAGAGTGGACGAAGAAGAGCACGTTCCCCCGGACACGATCGGTGGCGACGTTTCGCGCGGTTCGGACCGTACCAGAGCTCCGGCCGGCGTGCGTGGCAGTTAAGCCGTAGAGGAGCACCTTCCCCGGGCACGGGCGGTTCCAAGCGGCCCCTGAGTTTAACCGAATGGAAGCTCCGGAGGAGGAGGGCATGCTCGCGTCACAGTAAGTCGAAGAGGAGCACCTTCCCCGGGCACGGGCGGTTCCAGGCGGCCCCTAAGTTTAACCGAATGGAAGCTCCGGAGGAGGAGGGCATGCTCGCGTCACAGTAAGCCGAAGAGGAGCACCTTCCCCGGGCACGGGCGGTGCCAAGCGGCCCCTAAGTTTAACCGAATGGAAGCTCCGGGGGAGGAGGGCGGGCGTGTGTCACAGTTAAGCCGAATTGGAGCACCTCTTCTGCCCGGGCACGAGCGGAGCGCGAGGCTGTCAGTTATGAATGAATAAATGTAATAAATAAATAAAGAATGCCACCTTTCATTTCACAGGGCACACCGGACGGCGTACCAGCAGGTAAAAGTCGGAGTAATTAAATAAATACAAAAAGAATGGTTGGGGAATAAAAAAATAATAAGTTTTAATAATAATTTGTTTTTTTTGTTATAACATGAATTTCACTCTCTCTCTCTCTCTCTCCCCCCGTATATATATATATATATATATATATATATATATATATATTTATATATTTATTATATATATTGTATATTTTTTTAAAGCATTTTTGAAGGTGCGCCGCTACTTCGCGGATTTTCAGTTTTCGCGGATGGTCTCGGTCCCCATTAACCGCGATAACCGAGGGTTCACTGTACTCCATAAAATTTACAAAAAGCGAGGTGAAACACTCAACCAGGGCTGCTTTTTTGAACATTTCTCGAGGGCCATGGTGAGCCATTTAAAAAAAGCTGCACAACTAACGTATAAAATATTGATAAATTTGCTCGGCCTGATGTGTGTGTAAAGTTTCACGAGTTGTTGTTCATATTTAGAACCTCATAATCAGCGTTGTTTTATTGCCGAACAGTGCAATGCCACTCCCACAACTTTTCATGAAAAAGGACAAATTTCGTATTATGACGTCCTCATGGCCCGAAACAGTCATCCGAGCATATACGAGGGCGACCTTGTTGAGTTGCACGGAGAAAAACATCCAAGAAAATAACTTGTATTAGCTATTAGCAGTTGGTGGCGCTACTACTACGATGAAAAATAAGTTGGTAGATGTCTTCAGGGCTTAAGTATCCTCAAATGTGTGCAACTTCGAGAAGATAGGATCATCTGACTCATGTTGCTGGAGCTTTTGTTGCCACAGAGTACAATCGGACTTTTCAGCACCGTAATAGCCACGCCTTTTGCCAAAATGTCACAAAATTCGGCAGAGAGTAAGATCATTGTCTAGAGTCTTTTCTGACTAATTTTCAGTCGGATTCGTCAAAAGGGCACCGTGCAGTGCGTGAAAATTAAAATAAAAAAATTTTTTGATTCCACTTGGCGGCACTGTGTGTATAACAAAATAATAACATTAAGATGTCTTCAGGTCGGGACGTTTTATTTACAGGTGAAGGTTTGGATTTTTAGGAGCATGTGCAGGGGAGTTATTAAGCATTCATTTATTTGTATTAGGTTCATTTTGTCTTCTTATTATTGATATTTGACTGATTCATTAAAAGCAGACAATTATGTTTTAGGATAATTTTTTACCTGACATGTTTCGGCGAGTCTTTCGCCTTCTTCAGAGTGTCGCATGATGGTGTCTTGAGCTGATGTTCCATGAGGGTGTGGCTTACCTGTCAAAAAAATGAAAAAAATCAGAGCAGTAAAAGAACAAGCACAACATGAACATTACAAATCAGCAATCACTGACCACTGCAAAAGGGAAAACCACATCATGGACCGGGAGAAGGGCAGGGTCATCCGCACAGAAGAGAACAAACAACAGCGCTGGATCAGAGAGGCCATTGAGATCTGCAAGCGAGGCATAAAAACCATGAACAGAGACAAGGGAGCCTTCATCCTCTCTACCACCTGGACCAGCATCTTGGCGGAGTGAACGGACAGCGGGGGGCGTGACTTGCCTTCATTCTTGTGACAGGTAAGTCACGCCCTCATGGAACATCAGCTGATAAAGACGGGTCACAAGACACCATCATGTGACACTCTGAAGAAGGCGAAAGACTTTTGTATTGTGACATGCTCAAGGCCTAAACACTCATCCGAGCAAATATAAGGTAGATTTTGTTAACCTGCCCGGAGAAAAACATCAACGAAAATAATTTGTATTTGTTTTAACCAGTTGGTGGCGCTACCACTGCGATCAAAAATAAGTTGGCAGCCGTCTTCAGGGCCTGAATATCCTCAAATGTGAAAAATTTCGAGAAGATGGATCATCTGAATCATTTTGCAGGAACTTTTGTTGCCACGGAGAATAATCAGACTCTGCGGCACCATAATAGCCACGCCCTTCGAAGGAAAGTCACAAAAATAGGGATAGAGTAAGATCAATGTCTTGAGTCTTTTCTAGACAATTTTCAATCAGATTCGTTAAAAGGGCACCGTGCAGTACGTCAAAATGTAAAAAATGATATTGATTGGCGCAAGGTGTATAACTGAATATAAACATATAGATGTCTTCAGGTACAGACTCTTTATGTACATGTGAAGTTTTGGATTTTTAGCAGCATGTGCAGGAGAGTTATTAAGCATTTTGTCCATTGCGGCGAAGGAAATCTTAAGTGAAAACTTTGAAGCCCCGCCCCTGTCATATAGTATTTCGGAAACAAAAAATTTTAGCCCCAGTGTTTGTCCCAGGTCTTCAGATGCTACAGACAGAATTTTAAGGCAATCAGATGAAGCCTTTAGGATCAGGGTGCAAAAGAATGACCCCTGTAAACATGCAAAAAAGGGCAAAAGTCGGACTTTCAAAAATTCATAACTCACTTCCTGTTCATATTAGACGTTAAAATATCAAATTTTTCGCCATGCCCGATGAGACTGCCAAGTTTGGTGAGTTTTTGTGCATGTTTCGGGGGTCAAAAATGCGATCGAACAATCGGAAAAATAATAATAATAATAATTTCTACAAAAACAATAGGGACTTCGCAGCGGTCGCTGCTCAGGCCCTAATAATAATAATAATAATATTATTAATAATAAAAGTAATAATATTTTCTACAAAAACAATAGGGACCTCGCAGCCGTCGCAGCTCGGGCCCTAATAACAATTTCTAGAAAAACAATAGGGACCTCGCAGCGGTTACTGCTCGGGCCCTAATAATAATAATAAAAATAATAATAATTTCCACAAAAACAATGGGGACCTCATAGCGGTCGCTGCTCGGGCCCTAATAATAATTTCTTCAAAAACAATAGGGACCTCGCCGCCGTCGCTGCTCGGGCCCCAATAATAATTTCTACACAAAGTCCATTGTGGTGACCCGCCCCCTTTTAAGTAAATTAAAAATGGCCGACTTCCTGTAAAACCTAGCTCATTGCTCCAAGAGACTTTTTTGTAGGTCTTGGTCTTATACATACAGTGAACCCTCGCTACTTCGCGGTTCACCTTTCGCGGGTTCAGTGCTTCGCGGGTCTAAAAAATATTCGGGGGCATTGTAGTTTCGCCGAGCGGCACGACGGGGCGCTGGAGCAGTTAGACGGCCGGCGTGCGCCGAAGAAGAGCGTGGGCGAAGAGGAGAGTGGACGAAGAAGAGCACGTTCCCCCGGACACGATCGGTGGCGACGTTTCGCGCGGTTTGAACCGTACCAGAGCTCCGGCCGGCGTGCGTGGCAGTTAAGCCGTAGAGGAACACCTTCCCCGGGCACGGGCGGTGCCAAGCGGCCCCTAAGTTTAACCGAATGGAAGCTCCGGAGGAGGAGGGCATGCTCGCGTCACAGTAAGCCGAAGAGGAGCACCTTCCACGGGCACGGGCGGTTCCAAGCGGCCCCTAAGTTTAACCGAATGGAAGCTCCGGAGGAGGAGGGGATGCTCGCGTCACAGTAAGCCGAAGAGGAGCACCTTCCCCGGGCACGGGCGGTTTCAAGCGGCCCCTAAGTTTAACCGAATGGAAGCTCCGGAGGAGGAGGGCATGCTCGCGTCACAGTAAGCCGAAGAGGAGCACCTTCCCCGGGCATGGGCGGTGCCAAGCGGCCCCTAAGTTTAACCGAATGGAAGTTCCGGGGGAGGAGGGCGGGCGTGTGTCACAGTTAAGCCGAATTGGAGCACCTCTTCCGCCCGGGCACGAGCGGAGCGCGAGGCTGTCAGTTATGAATGAATAAATGAATAAATAAATAAAGAATGCCACCTTTCATTTCACAGGGCACACCGGACGGCGTACCATTAGGTAAAAGTCGGAGTAATTAAATAAATACAAAAAGAATGGCTGGGGAATTAAAAAATAATGTTTTAATAATAATTTGTTTTTTTTTGTTGTAACATGAATTTCACTCTCTCTCTCCCCGTATATATATATATATATATATATATATATATTTATAAATTTGCTCGGCCTGATGTGTGTGTAAAGTTTCACGAGTTGTCGTTCATATTTACAACCTCATAATCAGCGTTGTTTTATTGCCGAACAGTGCAATGCCACTCCCACAACCTTTCACGAAAAAGGACGAATTTCGTATTGTGACATCCTCATGGCCGAAACAGTAATCCGAGCATATATGAGGGCGACCTTGTTGAGTTGCACGGAGAAAAACATCCAAGAAAATAACTTGTATTAGCTTTTACCAGTTGGTGGCGCTACTACTACGATGAAAAATAAGTTGGTAGAAGTCTTCAGGGCTGAAGTATCCTCAAATGTGTACAACTTCGAGAAGATAGGATCATCTGAGTCATGTTGCCGGAGCTTTTGTTGTCACAAAGTACAATCGGACTTTTCAGCACCGTAATAGCCACGCCTTTTGCCAAAACGTCACAAAATTCGGCAGAGAGTAAGATCATTGTCTTGAGTCTTTTCTGACTAATTTTCAGTCGGATTCGTCAGAAGGGCACCGTGCAGTACGTGAAAATTAAAATAAAAACAAATTTTTGATTCCACTTGGCGGCGCTGTGTGTAAAACAAAATAATAACATTAAGATGTCTTCAGGTCGGGACGTTTTATTTACAGGTGAAGGTTTGGATTTTTAGGAGCGTGTGCAGGGGAGTTATTAAGCATTCATTTATTTGTATTAGGTTCATTTTGTCTTCTTATTATTGATATTTGACTGATTCATTAAAAGCAGACATTTATGTTTTAGGTTAATTTTTTACCTGACATGTTTCGGCGAGTCTTTCGCCTTCTTCAGAGTGTCGCATGATGGTGTCTTGAGACCAGTCTTTATCAGCTGATGTTCCATGAGGGTGTGACTTACCTGTCAAAAAAATTAAAAAATCAGAGCAGTAAAAGAACAAGCACAACATGAACATTACAAATCAGCAATCACTGACCACTGCAAAAGGGAAAACCACATCATGGACCGGGAGAAGGGCAGGGTCATCCGCACAGAAGAGAACAAACTACAGCGCTGGATCAGAGAGGCCATTGAGATCTGCAAGCGAGGCATAAAAACCATGAACAGAGACAAGGGAGCCTTCATCCTCTCTACCACCTGGAGCAGCGTCTTGGCGGAGTGAATGGACAGCGGGGGGCGTGACTTGCCTTCATTCTTGTGACAGGTAAGGCACGCCTTCATGGAACATCAGCTGATAAAGACAGGTCACAAGACACCATCACAGGGTTCGAAGTTAACTTTAAAAACTGCTTGCCCATAGGGCAAGTGCCACTAAAATTTGCCTTGCCCGAGTGGCCAAATTACTTGCCCAACTTGGGCAAGTGACAATTTTTTTTCTCTTGCCCTGAGTGACTTTTTGTATGACAAAGTGTCTAATTACAAATTGCATGAATTTTTTGTTCGGACAGTTCCCGCCTAGAAAGAATTAAAAATACGTTACAATCATAAGGGTTGCTTATAGAAAAATGTATCATGTATTAACACATTAATTAGGTGTCTGCTGACCCAGGATTATGTTATTGTTATGTTATGTTATATATGAAAGAGAATGTGGAATGACACTGAACGATGGAAGGTGGAAGGATGTGGAAAGATTGTGAATGACATTGAATGATTTGGAATGACACTGAAAGATTTTGAATAATACTGAATGACACTGAATGAAGTAAAACTTTCTGGGAATGGGCCAATTCAAGATAGCTGCCGCACTGTGGGGGAGGCTTTGGTACCAAATTTGGAAAGAGACCCAAACGGTTGGGTCCATTTTATATCAGTGTGGGGGTGAAACGTTGGTCTCGGCGGAGCTGTCTGAATATTGGAGAAGTTAGAAGACAAAGTAAAACAGAACAATTAAAATCACTCTTCAAATACATATTGTTTGGTGGGCAGAGCATGATTTACAGCTCACCATTTTATTGCATGCACCAAGCATGTTATACATTTTTCTGTCCATGGGATGGCGTAGTCAAGAAAAATGAAGCATCTCGAAGCCCATTCGTGTGTGAAGTATTTCCCTGCAGGGCTTGGCTGCTTTATGGGGCTTCATTTTGCCATCACTAGTTTTAGATAGTTTTAATTTTTGAAAGAGCATTTTTGTTTTAGTATTAAGGTAGGCCAGAAATGGAATGAAATGCAGAGATAGAAATGACACAGGAAAAATTTGGCTAGAAGGGCTATAATTTTCATTAAAGCAGAGAAGAAAATAGAAACTACAAAAAACATTGATGTGTACTTGTCCACTTTAAGGTAGAACTGGTTGAAGTGAAATGAGTCACAAGATTGGAAAAATAGGAAATAAAATAGAATTAACATGTTCATTTTTGTGATAAGAAATTTGTGATTAGGTGAAAAGGGGAAAAAAAAGAGAATTACAGGCTTTTCAAATAAAACAACCTAATTTAAATTGGCCAACTTGTAAAATGGAAAAGAAAATTCTAAATTATGCACAGAAAGCATGAACGTGTTGGGCAGAAGGAAGGAAAAAGAAAAGAAAGAAAGGAGGAAGCAGTAAGTCTTGTTACAAAACATTAACTTTTCAGGACGAGTTGTGGTAGCAATGGAGGATCACGTGACGTAAAAAGTCAAACATAAAAGTGTGTGTAGAAGGAGTTCTACATCAACATGCGTTTTACTCATTAGGCCGTGATACACTGACAAAATTGGACTTCAATAGAATTAATAAGCACGGGCGAATTCAAACAAACGTCAAAACTTTAAAGGGGCGCATTGTCAGTGATAAGAAAGAGAAAAGATATTGCCAGACCACTTTTCTGTAAAAACTTTCCTTGGGACGCCTCGGTGACCCCCATTAAATCCCTGACCCTTCATAGATAAAGTTGAGGCCCAGTGCCTCTCAGGGCTGTAATTTATGTGGCAGAGAAAGGTCCAACAAGCCTTGGTAATCTTTAAAACAGTATCGTCATGGCCATGGAATGGGTTGTGTATGTTGGAACTTGTGAAGATACACTACAAGATTGTATCGACAAAGCATCTTAACGCACTACCAAATTATTATAAGCCATTTGAGCAAAACAGTGACTGCAAAAAATGACTTCATTAGCCTGGGTTACTGCAGGAACCAGGGCAAAATGAATTCATTTGCATATTTAGTCACAACAATTTGGATTTCGTGGCAGAGAACCACTTAGAGTGTGATTAAGAGCTTTCACTGCTGCTTTAAGGAATCAAAAAATTACATTCTTTTCCCACCACATTCACATTGCACGCCGGCCTAATTGTCACAGGGACACATTATACTGATAAGTTGCGGTGCATTTCAGCCCAGCGTCATTTTTTCCCCGCATCATCTAGGAGGCGCCACACGACTGTGGAGCCGTCCAAATTATCACCAAACCGCGACTTGACCTTCCTCCCGACTGGAGGAACTCAGACTTGTAACACAGACCAGGTGCGCATTCCAGACTGATAAGAAGTAAAAGTGTTTGAGAACCAAGGTCGCAGCCTGAAATCAAACTGACTTTTATGCGATGGGAGTACTAACATTGTGATACCAACGGATAAGAGATTGTTAGGATAAGCAGGAAGAGCGTAGGCGGGTGTGAGCTAATTAAAATTTGGGGTTTCCCATCTTGTATGAGTTGTATGGTTACAATGTGGACTGACAGTCAAGATAAATGTTCATGCGTTCTGTCGACATTGGGCTTTAAAAACCACAACAGGAAAAGAAAAGTTGTGCATAAAGCACGTCTAAAATAGTTATTTGTGAACGCAAAATTCACTTAACAGAAAATGACACAATTACAATTGGAAACTGCCTCGCCTTTATATCGACACAGCGCAGCTAAAAGGGAAAATGAACACACCCCCACACGCACACACACGCAGAAAATCAACTTGACAATTTGATCCCACGCCAGGGAAAAAGGTACCAGTAATTGAACGCACAAATTGGGAGAACAAAGGTGCAAACATTGCTGAGGACAGGATCAGCAAATTGGCAGATGGCAAATCCTGGCTGCCTAATTCATTGATTGGAAAAGTAATAAGAGTGACACACGAGCATAACCATGAGTCAAGAGAGGGGTAGTATGATATGAAATTGTTCCCACATACAGACTTTTCAACAAAAAACTTTTTTTTAGACAGTGTTATTTGTTTGAGATGCAATATTGTTTGGTTGTAATTCATATGTTTTCAAAATGGATTAAGTTGTTTCCGACAACATATGTTGATGCTAAAACAGTTGGAAAAAGTGTTGTGTAATCAAATTGTCAGGTTCAATCACCTAAGCATTCACTGAACATAGGCTAAATGAATGGAAGGAAGACAAGAGTTGATCTTTTACTCGCGAGGAGAACGAACAGAGGTGTGCTCAGTTACATCTCCAAATTCGTTCTGGAGCACACTCCGCCGAGCCCTCTATTTTATTAGGGAAGTCCCTAACAATACAATGTATTTGCACTAAGAGATGAAGGGGGGAGCACCAGCAGGAACATGTAAACATCTCAGACACAAGAGGAAAGACAGACATCAATGGCAGTCATCCACTGATTGAAAAGGCAGATATGCCCTTTTAGTGCTCTGGTACTAAAGTCTCAGTCCTTTTGTTTCAGAGGTGTGTCTCAGCACACCTCCTTTGATGTTGCAGACGTTGATCCAGTCTTCAGGCATCCGCTTCTCTGTGAAGTCTTCTCATCCATATGGTCAAACATGGGTCACGCTGTGGAACAATTCTTTTGCAATACTAATAGAGTAAAATATGGGATAAAATACATCTTCAACCTAACACAAATTATCCTGACATTTGGAATTTCAAGAAGTGATTTGAAGTGAAAATTATGCATTTTGTGAATGATGTTGTAACAAGTGGGACAGTTGTTGCAAAATTGACTCAAAGCGTCATTGTGCATACAGTCTGCAGGACTTGTGGAACGCACTAATGGGACTGTTAAGGGCAGACTTATCAAGAATATGAGGGAAAAAAAGGAGACAATGACCAGACTGTGTTTCAATCACAGCAATGAGGATAGTGCCAGCCGAAGTTAGGACACTATCCCCTATCGACTCTCAGGTTCATCAGAACCACCAGCGACTGGCACATCAGTCCCAGTCCACATGGGAAACATGTTTTGCCCAAAAAAAAAAAAAAAAAAAAAAAAAAGACGCAATTACTGGCCAGTGTGTTCTGATCCACAGAGAAATCACGTCCGTGTGGGAGACCAACTCTTCTTCAAGGTGCTGAAACGACTTCGTTGGGACAAGTGAATGCTGAGATGGCCCTCGCCAGATGATTGCAGTGACCCCGACGGCAGCAAAGGTCGCGGGGCGTGGCAGCTGGATCCACCAGTTGCAGTACAAGCTTCTCCGGTTTCCAGCTAAAGGCCGAGCAACGCGAATCCCTCGAACAGGAGCCCACCTGAGTCACAATATCGGACCACACGCACATCGGAACCGCACAACCAGCCACAGATACGAATGTTGAAGCCACAGAACAAAAAGATTAGATATTGTTTGGAAATTAATGACGTACATAAAGAATTTTAGCCTTGATTGGAGAACATTACTGCATTTACATTTTTAATAAAATGAAACAATTATTGATGTTATGACCACTACGAAGAATTTGAAAGACAATATATCGGGATAATTATGGTTTTCATTTTTGTTATGTGTAGTCTGTTCATGTTGCATTATTCTTATGACAAAGATGATTATTAACTGCATGTTTGTTGCCCAAATGTACCATTACAACCTGATTGATGTTGAGAATGACGAATTCGAACTGGACAATGACAAACTCGAACTGGACACTGAAACCTAAATAACACATGGACCCTTTTGCCCCTGCCCCCACACATGCACACACATACACCACACACGAAGATCCGGGAGGTAAAGACGGCTGTCCCCTCCTACAACGAGGCAAGGGCCTCCATCAAGTCGCCGCAGAGACAAGCTCTGCGTGGAGACAAGCTCTGCGTGGAGACAGTTTTGTTATTTTTCACTAGGTATATTGAAGTTTTTTTATGTTTTATTCCCAAGTGACCAACATACCATGAGAATCTCGTTCCACGCCGGAAGGGAGGAGGGGAATTTTGTCCCTACTGAGGGTTTTCGCCCCTCCACGGATGACCACACTGTTGTATGACTTCATTATGATGATCTGTCTTAAAGCCGTAAGGACATGATTTAAACCCACAAACGGGGGAATGTGAGATGGGATGAGGATATGTAAATAGTTTGTGTATTTCTAATCATGTTTTTATACACTATTTGTATCAGTTATAATTGCGCACACACACACAGACACTCACATTATTGCTTTAGCACACACGCGCACAACTGGAACACACGCACACACTTTAGTTTCGAATTCCTGACTGACTACTGTGGTTGATTGCTTCCTGCCTGCCTGCTAGAATTTCAGACAGACCTCCATTGTCTGCTTAGGTTGCTGATAAAAGACCGAACGGGTGGTAGAGAGTGAGAGAGAGTGCGCGAGATTGAACTGGCAAGACGCCTGCTTCACCTCCTGACTTCCTCTCCCATTCGCGAATGGTCAAAAACAAAACTCTAACTGGTTTGGTCTGGATTTATGCCACCTTCAGTCTAAAAATGGCGTCAGGACGTTTTAAACCTGACAGTTGCCTTGAGATCTCCGAGCTCGAACTGCCCTATTCCCACCTTGATCACAAGCTCCCATGAACCACTTGGACAGGGTTGCCTGTGTCCTTCTCGTTGATGTCCTTTGTGGCTCCATTCCTTTTCAGTGCTCCTAAAACAAAAAAGACAAGAAGCCAACTTAGTAAAGCTATTTAATGATTGTGAAACCTTATGGGACATGCTGAAATGTCTTCACACCACAATCCCTTAAAAAAAAAAAAAAAAAAAATATATATTACCGTATAGAACATCCGAAAAAGGCAGGTCTCGGCGCTTGTTCTTGCTACGATGTCCAAAGAGATTGTACTTCAGAGACAGAGGATTTGTCATGATGAACGCCATCATTGTTCTGACACTATCGTCCAATCCACCAATACCTGCAACCATTATAACATGGGTGTCACTCGATCCAGATAATCATCACACACTTAAAAATATTTTGGCAGTTAAACTGGGTATGATAAACGTCACAGGAAAGGAATTGTCGATTAAGTGAACAGCTTCGGTAACGCCATATACACTCAAAGGGCAAGAGCCCAACATTCTACCAAAATGATTATGATTAGGGAGGTAACGATTCACTCAAGCCCCGATTCGATTTTTGATTTTCAGTTCTCGATTTCGATTCGATATTTTAATTGTTTTAAGTTGCTGCCACGTTTGTCTCTGTGCGCTCGTGTGATGCTGCAGCGATCCACAAACAAAATATGTCTATACGTCTTGTGCATTTTGAATGGAACCAAAAAACAATACACGATGCCAAATTGTACTATTATTATGAAACTGCCTATGAGTAGTAAAAGAAATACTTGTAAAAATATTTCACATTTTTAGAGCCCCAATACATTCTTTTAAATATAGAAGGGACTGAAATCATGTGAAAATTGAGTCTTTTTCTCAGTTTCCGACTTGGGGTGAACACATTCGGCTTATCATAGTTGCAGTTGACCATCTTGAACTCTGAAGTCTTTCAACTCGGCCTTCCGAATCAGGGTTTTAGAGGTGGGGCTATTTAGTGATACAGTAGGATGGTTTGATCTCTGTAGCTCCAGAATCAGGAATGTACTGGGACTGGGGTTCCTACTTGGGTTTAGGGTACCTAATTTTATATTTCAAGAAATTAAATAATTATTTATAATTTTGAAGATAATACATTAAAATTTCATCATTTTCATACCTGCATTAGATCCTGCAGTAGACTCACAGACTCAACACGTTGGACGTACTCAAGGACCTTCTGCAGCGCCTCTCTTGGTTAGGAAGCTTTTTCTCTGTGACAATCCATGGGGAGGTGTAGATGGTACTTCGTCATCACAGGCTTCAGACTCGTCACTTGAGAAAACATCCCTGCAATGGATGCATAGACACTTGGGCATGAATGTCATTTAACAACAAAAGCTAGAACAAAAAGCTTTGCATTTAAAAGAATACATCTGTGATGGGGAAGCCAGGTTAAAGTGTTAATTTTATAATTATGTAATTAGCTGCAGGTTAGTCTAGTGAAGGTGTAATCACTTCTATTTTGGAGCATAGCTTTTGCTCTGTCCAATCATTGCCTCACCTGCTGAAACCCACATTCGGGTATTTTACAAACCAAAAACTTAAATACCTGTACAGCTCTCATTTTAAACTTATTTTCTCTAACCTTTACCCACAAAATTTGAATAGTCAAAATAAAAGTACACAAAGAAGTCACAATTTTTCCACATTAGTTACTTACGTAGTTCCTCTCAAATGCAGCTCAACACTGCATTGAATTAGAGCTTGATAAGCCTACACACAAAACATACAAAGCACATTGTGGCATGATTCTGAATGAGCCAATCTAGCATTTCAACATCTGTTCAACTGTTGGAATTTTAACTATTATCTGACTCTATTAACCAACATTCATCCAACAATTATGCGCGCTCGTTTTGGACACTGCATTGAATTAGAGCTTGATAAACCCACACACAAAACATACAAAGCACATTGTGGCATGATTCTGAATGAGCCAATCTAGCATTTCAATATCTGTTCAACTTTCATCTTGAATTTCTATTATTTAAATAACAGGCAACATTCAACAGTTAATATGTTTTGCTTTACTTACCCAAATCAAACACATCACAAAAAAGCCTTAAATGAGCTAGTGGAGTAGATTGTATTAATTTGAGTGAAAGCTTAAGTCTTTTGGAGAATTTTGGAGAGAGATCGAGGGACACTGTGTTTAGCGTCGTAGGCCCAATGCTAACAATATGTAGCTCATTGTAAAGGTCCTCATAAAAATAAATAAAACACACAACGCTTATCAGTATTATTAAAAGGGTGATTATAATGTACTTAAGTTTTCCCCAAAATAATTCGAGTACGTACGTTGTTGATATACCCTCTGTGTTCTCGTCACTTATCATTTTAGCATACTGTGTTTTAGCTAACGCACCAAGCAGTTTTCCAACACAGGCAACCTTGAAAAATTACAAAACACATTGTAAAGTAAGTCTAAAAAATGAGAGCCAGACATTTACCCAAGATTAATTAATTAATTCAATTATCGTTCGGGACTCACCGTGCTTTCAGCTCTTCTGCCGCACCTCAAAGACCGCGTAGCTTGCATTCGCTCCTTTTCTCACAGTTTGAATATGCTGCCTTCAAAAGAATCTGTAATTTTGACAACTCCAACTTGAATCTACAAAAATCAAGCAATAAGGTAGAAATAACTTCAAATATACTTTGAATAAAGATCTTTCACAGCATACAGAATTAATAAAATAACATTAATTAATAATGTTGATTTTGTTTATTAAAAAAAAAGTAACTGTGTTGACTGTTGGATGTGGCTGACGATGCTGGACCTGCCTTGTCAAATAGTTCATAGATGACAATCTTAGCTGTCTGGAATATTATAAAATGTTATCTTGTCCCTTAAGGGTTATTAAGTCACAGTTGGGGGTACATGTAAATTCACAAAATATAACGTCCAGCCTTGTTAAATTTAGCATAGATAAATACATGAATTTAATTTTAATTTTAATAAATCAATCAATCCTCTGTACTGCTTCTTGTCCTCACAAGGGTCCCCGGGAGTGCTGGAGCCTATCCCAGCTGTCTTCGGGCAGTCGACAGGGTACACCCTGAACTGGTTGCCAGTCAATCGCAGGGCACACAGAGACAAGCAACCATCCGCTCTCACACTCAGACCTTGGACCAGTGACCAATCAACCTATCATGAATGTTTTTGGAAAGTGGGAGGAAACCGGCGAAAACCCTAGCAGGCACAGGGAGAACCTTGCACTTCTGTACTGTGATGCGGACTTGCTAACCAGTCCGCCACCGTGCCGCTTGTTCTAAAGAGTCCCAGAAAATAAAAACACCCGTCCCTTAGTCAAAAGCGGAAAAAGTCCAACAACAACCCGACCATAATTTGCATTGTTCCATAAGTTAAATCAATGTCAAACCTAATAAAAGCTGACTTCTGGTCCTCAAAAATCCTACACTTATTTTAGTCCTTTCACAATCTCGCAGCATAGGCTCCATGGCCACGTCTCTATCGTTTTGGCATCCATTGAATAGTTCTACTGAGAATAGTCTTCGGGTGGTTACTATTAGCATAGCATGCATTAAATATCAAAAAGGCTCCAGAACAAATTTTCAAACCCATGCCCGCTTAGCTCATCCATAACCCATACAGGACCCAGACATGGTTGACCAGCTCTAACCTATGCCCACTTATCCCACACATAACCCAAACAGGACCGATAAATGGTGACCACTTCTAACCCATGCCCACTTAGCCCACACATAACCCAAATAGGACCCAGACATGGTTGACCAGCTCTAACCCATGCCCACTTGGCCCATATACAGCCCATATGAGACCCTCACATGGTTGACCAGTTCTAACCCATGCCCACTTAGCCCACACATAACCCAAATAGGACCTATAAATGGTTTCAGTAGTAGATTCAGTAGTTTTTATCATTACAGCATTTTCCCCTCTGTATAATGGACAGACATTAGGAGTGTTTCCTTACACTTAGATACGTTTATACTGTGTATATTTGCATGCTTTTTATGAATGTCTGCTGCTAATGTTATACATTAACGGCTACATTACGCCGCCGACTCTGTGTGAGCTATATCTTTGCTGCTGTAACACCTCAAATTTCCCCATTGTGGGACTAATAAAGGACATCTTTATCTTTATCTTTACCAGTTCTAACCCATGCCCACTTAGCCCATACACAACCCGTATTGCACCCACAACATTTGCCCAGTTTAAGCCCATGCCCACCAATCCCAGATGGCGCCCACATGGAACCCTGTACCATTGCCCACTTCTAGCCCATTCCCACTTGGTACCCAGGAATCCCGCATTTACCCCATTTGGGGCCCAGTTGGACATGTTGGCTGGGTACAGTACTTTTATTCTTGCAGTATTTTTATCATTGCAGTATTTTCAATCATTCAGTATTTTTTTTTATCATTGCAGCGTTTTTATTTATTTCCCCTCTGAACCATAGACAGGCATTAGGAGTGTTTCCTTACACTTGTATATGTTGTGGGCTGTAAGTGTGTATATACATGGGGATCTGTGTATATACGTATATACTGTGTATATTTGCATGCTTTTTATGAATGCCTGCTGCCAATGTTATACATTAACGGCTACATTACGTCGGTGCCACTGTGTGATGTATATCTTTGCTGCTGTAACACTGCAAATGTCCCCGTTATGGGACAATTAAAAGACATCTTTATCTTTAGAAATTGAAGATTCACTTGCGAGGCCATTTTCAACACGGACCTTTCAAGAGAAGCTATATCGTCCAACACTCGGTCAGTGCTGTCTAAGTGCTTTTCTGTATATTGTTTGTCCACCCGTGGTGTCATAAATTATGGTATTATGAGGGGGATTTATTCAAGTAGGACGAAGTAGGACTTCGTTGAAGGCCCAGGTGTGAAATGCATGGCCCTCCACTGGTTCAAATAATATCTAAAACTAAATTACCAGTTACATGTGCAATTTCAATATTCAACAATTATCTCAACAAAAAAGGACAATCTGAATTTTTTTTAAATGCACAATAAAACAGAAAAGCCATTTCCGGGTATTTTACAATTCAGTCTTCATTGGGGAAAAAACATTCAACAATTTGCTTTTCTTATTTAATACATAGTTCAGCACAGCAGGTGGCGGACAAGCACCTTAAAATGTCATTCGCCTACACAAGGAAGAAGAACATGCCCGAGGCGCTCCCGTGTCCTCGTCTTTCGGTCAACCTGAGAATAATGTTCTTGAGGATTAAAGTTTATAAATGTAAGTATGATGTGATTTTTTATTTTATTTTATGTTGTTGAACAGTGTTTTTGTTTATTTTATAATTTCGTCATTAAAAGGCTGTGGCGGTTGGAGAGTCAGCTTCGTGTTAGGGCGTGTTAAAGATCCCGATACCCACACTACACCCTCATTGAAGTATATACGAGTAAAATTATTCGAGCGCGCAGCCAAAGTATATTGTCCACAATTATTTGCGGACTTAACCAAAATCCCATTGAACTGGCGATGTTCGGTGGAATTCTTGTGCCCATGCTGAAAAAAATTCTCTTCAAATGTACATATCGAATTATGACATTATGATAAACAGTTGCATGTGTGCAATTTCGGTCACTCTTTTAAAGTCACCTACGTGTTTTGTCCGAGTGCAGCTAGCGTACTTAGCGACCTTGTGTGCATGCGCCGCAGATTGTGAGAGCGCCTCAAATAGTACAAATGAAGCTATAGCTTGTTCCGGTGGGTCCCAAGCCAGGGTTTTTTCCTAACTACCACATTACTTAAGTTTTAATATCACTCTCAACGTCAAAATTGTTACAAATAAATACATAATGATAACGTGCCGCCAAGCTCGATGACATAGGAGGCGGAAGTTGGTGTCGTCACACGCATTGTCCCAATTTTGCAATATCGGTACGCTTGGAACCTGTGCTCTGCAACACCCCATGTACACGTCAACGAGGAACGTATGGTGTAGAGTGTTTATTGCGATTGGGCCATTCTTTGTCACGGTCTTCTCTCTGACAAATTGGCATATTTAGCAGCCAAAATATAATGAGCCGTTGCTGTGATAGTAGTTGCAGCCCAAGGTTATTTTAGTAAACGAAAATGAACTCAAAACTTGAATAGAAAAAAATAAAATTCGATAATGAAAAAAATACAGTGAACCCTCGGTTATCGCGGTTAATGGGGACCGAGACCACCCGCGAAAACTGAAAATCCGCGAAGTAGCGGCGCACCTTCAAAAATGCTTAAAAAAAAAAGTGCGAAGTAGTGGTGCACCTTCAAAAATGTTTAAAAAAAAAAAATTAATAAATATATATATATATATATATATATATATATATATATACACACGGGTAGAGAGAGAGAGAGTGAAATTCATGCTATAACAAAAAAAAAAAAATTATTATTAAAACTTATTATTTTTTTATTCCCCAGCCATTATTTTTGTATTTATTCAATTACCTCTTTTTGTATTTTTTTAATTGCTTCGACCTTTACCTGCTGGTACGCCGTCCGGTGTGCCCTGTGAAATGAAAGGTGGCATTCTTCATTTATTTTTTTTATTCATTTATTCATTCATAACTGACAGCCTCGCGCTCCGCTCGTGCTCGGGCGGAAGAGGTGCTCCTCTTCGGCTTAATTGTCATGCACGCCGGACCTGCTCCCCCGAAGCGTGTCTCCGTTCGATTGAACTCGGTTTCATTTCGCCCCGCCCGTGCCCGGGGAAGGTGCTCCTATTCGGCTTAACTGTGACACACGCCCGCCCTCCTCCCCCGGAGCTTCCATTCGGTTAAACTTAAGGGCCGTTTGGCACCGCCCGTGCCCGGGGAAGGTGCTTCTCTTCGGCTTAACTGTGACGCGAGCATGCCCTCCTCCTCCGGAGCTTCCATTCGGTTAAACTTAGGGGCCGCTTGACACCGCCCGTGCCCGGGGAAGGTGCTCCTCTTCGGCTTAACTGCCACGCACGCCGGCCGGCCTCCTCCGGAGCTCTCGTACGCTCCCGAACAGAGCGAAATGTCGCCCCGCTAGTGCCCGGGCGGAAGTTGTTCCTCTTCGGCTTAACTGCCACGCACGCTGGCCGGAGCTCTGGTACGGTCCGAACCGCGTGAAACGTCGCCCCAAATCGTGCCCGGGGGAACGTGCTCTTCTTCGTCCACTCTCCTCTTCGCCCACGCTCTTCTTCGGCGCATGCCGGCCGTCTAACAGCTCCAGCGCCCCGTCGTGCCGCTCGGCGAAACTACAATGCCCCCGAATATTTTTTAGACCCGCGAAGCACTGAACCCGCGAAAGGTGAACCGCGAAGTAGCGAGGGTTCACTGTAAAATGAAAATGCTCTTTCAAAAATTAAAACAATCTAAAACTAGTGATGGCAAAATGAAGCCCCATAAAGCAGCCAAGCCCTGCAGGGAAATACTTCACACACGAATGGGCTTCGAGATGCTTCATTTTTCTTGACTACGCCATCCCGTGGACAGAAAAATGTATAACATGCTTGGTGCATGCAATAAAATGGTGAGCTGTAAATCATGCTCTGCTTACCAAACAATATGTATTTGAAGAGTGATTTTAATTGTTCTGTTTTACTTTGTCTTCTCACTTCTCCAATATTCAGACAGCTCCGCCAAGACCAACGTTTCACCCCCACACTGATATAAAATGGACCCAACCGTTTGGGTCTCTTTCCAAATTTGGTACCAAAGCCTCCCCCACAGTGCGGCAGCTATCTTGAATTGGCCCGTTCCCAGAGAGTTTTACTTCATTCAGTGTCATTCAGTATTATTCAAAATCTTTCAGTGTCATTCCAAATCATTCAATGTCATTCACGATCTTTCCACATCCTTCCACCTTCCATCGTTCAGTGTCATTCCACATTCTCTTTGATATATAACATAACATAACAATAACATAATCCTGGGTCAGCAGACACCTAATTAATGTGTTAATACATGATACATTTTTATATAAGCAACACTTATGATTGTAACGTATTTTTAATTCTTTCTAGGCGGGAACTGTCCGAACAAAAAATTCATGCAATTTGTAATTAGACACTTTGTCATACAAAAAGTCACTCAGGGCAAGAGAAAAAAAATTGTCACTTGCCCTAGTTGGGCAAGTAATTTGGCCACTCGGGCAAGGCAAATTTTAGTGGCACTTGCCCTATGGGGAAGCAGTTTTTAAAGTTAACTTCGAACCCTGTGATGGTGTCTTGTGACCAGTCTTTATCAGCTGATGTTCCATGAAGGCGTGCCTTACCTGTCACAAGAATGAAGGCAAGTCACGCCCCCCGCTGTCCGTTCACTCCGCCAAGATGCTGCTCCAGGTGGTAGAGAGGATGAAGGCTCCCTTGTCTCTGTTCATGGTTTTTATGCCTCGCTTGCAGATCTCAATTGCTTCTTTGATCCAGCGCTGTAGTTTGTTCTCTCCGGTGCGGATGACCCTGCCCTTCTCCCAGTCCATGATGTGGTTTTCCCTTTTGCAGTGGTCAGTGATTGCTGATTTGTAATGTTCATGTTGTGCTTGTTCTTTTACTGCTCTGATTTTTTAATTTTTTTGACAGGTAAGTCACACCCTCATGGAACATCAGCTGATAAAGACGGGTCTCAAGACACCATCATGCGACACTCTGAAGAAGGCGAAAGACTCGCCGAAACATGTCAGGTAAAAAATTAACCTAAAACATAATTGTCTGCTTTTAATGAATCAGTCAAATATCAATAATAAGAAGACAAAATGAACCTAATACAAATAAATGAATGCTTAATAACTCCCCTGGACATGCTCCTAAAAATCCAAACCTTCACCTGTAAATAAAACGTCCCGACCTGAAGACATCTTAATGTTATTATTTTGTTATACACACAGCGCCGCCAAGTGGAATCAAAAATGTGTTTTTATTTTAATTTTCACGTACTGCACGGTGCCCTTTTGACGAATCCGACTGAAAATTAGTCAGAAAAGACTCACTTACTCTCTGCCGAATTTTGTGACGTTTTGGCAAAAGGCGTGGCTATTACGGTGCTGAAAAGTCCGATTGTACTCTGTGGCAACAAAAGCTCCGGCAACATTACTCAGATGATCCTATCTTCTCGAAGTTGTACACATTTGAGGATACTTCAGCCCTGAAGACATCTACCAACTTATTTTTCATCGTAGTAGTAGCGCCACCAACTGGTAAAAGCTAATACAAGTTATTTTCTTGGATGTTTTTCTCCGTGCAACTCAACAAGGTCGCCCTCATATATGCTCGGAGGACTGTTTCGGCCATGAGGATGTCACAATACGAAATTCATCCTTTTTCGTGAAAAGTTGTGGGAGTGGCATTGCACTGTTTGGCAATAAAACAACGCTGATTATGAGGTTCTAAATATGAACGACAACTCGTGAAACTTTACACACACATCAGGCAGAGCAAATTTATCAATATTTTATACGTTAGTTGTGCAGCTTTTTTGAAATGGCTCGCCATGGCCCTCGAGAAATGTTCAAAAAAACAGCCCTGGTTGAGTGTTTCACCTCGCTTTTTGTAAATTTTATGGAGTACAGTGAACCCTCGGTTATCGCGGTTAATGGGGACCGAGACCACCCGCGGAAACTGAAAATCCGCGAAGTAGCGGCGCACCTTCAAAAATGCTTAAAAGAAAATACAATATATATAATAAATATATATATATATATATATATATATATATATATATACGGGGAGAGAGAGAGAGAGAGAGTGAAATTCATGTTATAACAAAAAAACCAAATTATTATTAAAACGTATTATTTTTTTATTCCCCAGCCATTCTTTTTGTATTTATTTAATTACTCCGACTTTTACCAGCTGGTACGCCGTCCGGTGTTCCCTGTGAAATGAAAGGTGGCATTCTTTAATTATTTATTTATTTATTCATTTATTCATTCATAACTGACAGCTTCGCGCTCCGTTCGTGTCCGGGCGGAAGAGGTGTTCCAATTCGGCTTAACTGTGACACACGCCCGCCCTCCTCCCCCGGAGCTTCCATTCGGTTAAACTTAGGGGCCGCTTGGCACCGCCCGTGCCCGGGGAAGGTGCTCCTCTTCGGCTTACTGTGACGCGAGCATGCCCGCCTCCTCCGGAGCTTCCATTCGGTTAAACTTAGGGGCCGCTTGGAACCGCCCGTGCCCGGCAAAGGTGCTCCTCTTCGGCTTACTGTGACGCGAGCATGCCCTCCTCCTCCGGAGCTTCCATTTGGTTAAACTTAGGGGCCGCTTGGAACCGCCCGTGCCTGGGGAAGGTGCTCCTCTTCGGCTTACTGTGACGCGAGCATGCCCTCCTCCTCCGGAGCTTCCATTCGGTTAAACTTAGGGGCCGCTTGGCACCGCCCGTGCCCGGGGACGGTGCTCCTCTACGGCTTAACTGCCACGCACGCCGGCCGGAGCCTTGGTACGGTCCGAACCGCGCGAAACGTCGCCACCGATCGTGTCCGGGGGAACGTGCTCTTCTTCGTCCACTCTCCTCTTCGCCCACGCTCTTCTCCGGCGCACGCCGGCCGTCTAACCGCTCCAGCGCCCGTCGTGCCGCTCGGCGAAACTACAATGCCCCCGAATATTTTTTATACCCGCGAAGCACTGAACCCGCGAAAGGTGAACCGCGAAGTAGCGAGGGTTCACTGTATGTATAAGACCAAGACCTACAAAAAAGTCTCTTGAAGCAATGAGCTAGGTTTTACAGGAAGTCGGCCATTTTGAATTTACTTAAAAGGGGCGGGTCACCACAATGGACTTTGTGTAGAAATTATTATTGGGGCCCGAGCAGCGACCGCGGCGAGGTCCCTATTGTTTATGTAGAAATTATTATTAGGGCCCGAGCAGCGACCGCTACGAGGTCCCCATTGTTTTTGTGGAAATTATTATTATTATTATTATTAGGGCCCGAGCAGTGACCGCTGCGAGGTCCCTATTGTTTTTCTAGAAATTGTTATTAGGGCCCGAGCTGCGACGGCTGCGAGGTCCCTATTGTTTTTGTAGAAAATATCATTACTTTTATTATTATTATTATTATTATTATTAGGGCCTGAGCAGCGACCGCTGCGAAGTCCCTGTTGTTTTTGTAGAAATTATTATTATTATTATTTTTCCGATTGTACGATCGCATTTTTGACCCCGAAACATGCACAAAAACTCACCAAACTTGGCAGTCTCATCGGGCATGGCGAGAAATTTGATATTTTAACGTCTAATATGAACAGGAAGTGAGTTATGAATTTTTGAAAGTCCGACTTTTGCCCTTTTTTGCATGTTTACAGGGGTCATTCTTTTGCACCCTGATCCTAAAGGCTTCGTCTGATTGCCTTAAAATTCTGTCTGTAGCATCGTAAGACCTGGGACAAACACTGGGGCTAAAATCTTTTGTTTCCGAAATACTATATGACGGGGGCGGGGCTTCAAAGTTTTCACTTAAGATTTCCTTCGCCGCAATGGACAAAATGCTTAATAACTCTCCTGCACATGCTGCTAAAAATCCAAAACTTCACATGTACATAAAGAGTCGGTACCTGAAGACATCTATATGTTTATCTTCTGTTATACACCTTGCGCCAATCAATAACATTTTTTACATTTTGACGTACTGCACGGTGCCCTTTTAACGAATCCGATTGAAAATTGGCTAGAAAATACTCAAGACATTGATCTTACTCTATCCCTATTTTTGTGACTTTCCTTCGAAGGGCGTGGCTATTGCGGTGCCGCAGAGTCTGATTATTCTCCGTGGCAACAAAAGTTCCTGCAAAATGATTCAGATGATCCATCTTCTCGAAATTTTTCACATTTGAGGATATTCAGGCCCTGAAGACGGCTGCCAACTTATTTTTGATCGCAGTGGTAGCGCCACCAACTGGTTAAAACAAATACAAATTATTTTCGTTGATGTTTTTCTCCGGGCAGGTTCACAAAATCTACCTTATATTTGCTCGGATGAGTGTTTAGGCCTTGAGGATGTCACAATACGAAAGTCTTTCGCCTTCTTCAGAGTGTCACATGATGGTGTCTTGTGACCCGTCTTTATCAGCTGATGTTCCATGAGGGCGTGACTTACCTGTCACAAGAATGAAGGCAAGTCACACCCCCCGCTGTCCATTCACTCCGCCAAGATGCTGCTCTAGGTGGTAGAGAGGATGAAGGCTCCCTTGTCTCTGTTCATGGTTTTTATGCCTCGCTTGCAGATCTCAATGGCCTCTCTGATCCAGCGCTGTTGTTTGTTCTCTTCGGTGCGGATGACCCTGCCCTTCTCCCGGTCCATGATGTGGTTTTCCCTTTTGCAGTGGTCAGTGATTGCTGATTTGTAATGTTCATGTTGTGCTTGTTCTTTTACTGCTCTGATTTTTCATTTTTTTGACAGGTAAGTCACACCCTCATGGAACATCAGCTGATAAAGACGGGTCTCAAGACACCATCATGCGACACTCTGAAGAAGGCGAAAGACTCGCCGAAACATGTCAGGTAAAAAATTAACCTAAAACATAATTGTCTGCTTTTAATGAATCAGTCAAATATCAATAATAAGAAGACAAAATGAACCTAATACAAATAAATGAATGCTTAATAACTCCCCTGCACATGCTCCTGAAAATCCAAACCTTCACCTGTAAATAAAACGTCCCGACCTGAAGACATCTTAATGTTATTATTTTGTTATACACACAGCGCCGCCAAGTGGAATCAAAAATGTGTTTTTATTTTAATTTTCACATCCTGCACGGTGCCCTTTTGACAAATCCGACTGAAAATTAGTCAGAAAAGACTCAAGACAATGATCTTTCTCTCTGCCGAATTTTGTGACGTTTTGGCAAAAGGCGTGGCTATTACGGTGCTGAAAAGTCAGATTGTACTCTGTGGCAACAAAAGCTCCGGCAACATGACTCAGATGATCCTATCTTCTCGAAGTTGTACACATTTGAGGATACTTCAGCCCTGAAGACATCTACCAACTTATTTTTCATCGTAGTAGTAGCGCCACCAACTGGTAAAAGCTAATACAAGTTATTTTCTTGGATGTTTTTCTCCGTGCAACTCAACAAGGTCGCCCTCATATATGCTCGGATGACTGTTTCGGCCATGAGGATGTCACAATACGAAATTCGTCCTTTTTCGTGTAAAGTTGTGGGAGTGGCATTGCACTGTTCGGCAATAAAACAACGCTGATTATGAGGTTCTAAATATGAACGACAACTCGTGAAACTTTACACACACATCAGGCCGAGCAAATTTATCAATATTTTATACGTTAGTTGTGCAGCTTTTTTGAAATGGCTCGCCATGGCCCTCGAGAAATGTTAAAAAAAGCAGCCCTGGTTGAGTGTTTCACCTCGCTTTTTGTAAATTTTATGGAGTACAGTGAACCCTCGGTAATCGCGGTTAATGGGGACAGAGACCACCCGCGAAAACTGAAAATCCGCGAAGTAGCGGCGCACCTTCAAAAATGCTTAAAAAAATATACAATATATATTATAAATATATATATATATATATATATATATATATATATATATATATATATATATATATATATATATATATATATATATATATATATATATATATATATATATATATATATATATATATATATATATATATACGGGGAGAGAGAGAGTGAAATTCATGTTATAACAAAAAAACCAAATTATTATTAAAACGTATTATTTTTTTATTCCCCAGCCATTCTTTTTGTATTTATTTAATTACTCCGACTTTTATCTGCTGGTACGCCGTCCGGTGTGCCCTGTGAAATGAAAGGTGGCATTCTTTATTCATTTATTTATTTATTCTTTTATACATTCATAACTGACAGCTTCGCGCTCCGCTCGTGCCCGGGCGGAAGAGGTGCTCCAATTCGGCTTAACTGTGACACACACCCGCCCTCCTCCCCCGGAGCTTCCATTCGGTTAAACTTAGGGGCCGCTTGGCACCGCCCGTGCCCGGGGAAGGTGCTCCTCTTCGGCTTACTGTGACGCGAGCATGCCCTCCTCCTCCGGAGCTTCCATTCGGTTAAACTTAGGGGCCGCTTGGAATCGCCCGTGCCCGGGGAAGGTGCTCCTCTTCGGCTTACTGTGACGCGAGCATGCCCTCCTCCTCCGGAGCTTCCATTCGGTTAAACTTAGGGGCCGCTTGGCACCGCCCGTGCCCGGGGAAGGTTCTCCTCTACGGCTTAACTGCCACGCACGCCGGCCGGAGCTCTGGTACTGTCCGAACCGCGCGAAACGTCGCCACCGATCGTGTCCGGGGGAACGTGCTCTTCTTCGTCCACTCTCCTCTTCGCCCACGCTCTTCTTCGGCGCACACCGGCCGTCTAACCGCTCCAGCGCCCCGTCGTGCCGCTCGACGAAACTACAATGCCCCCGAATATTTTTTAGACCCGCGAAGCACTGAACCCGCGAAAGGTGAACCGCCAAGTAGCGAGGGTTCACTGTATGTATAAGACCAAGACCTACAAAAAAGTCTCTTGGAGCAATGAGCTAGGTTTTACAGGAAGTCGGCCATTTTGAATTTACTTAAAAGGGGGCGGGTCACCACAATGGACTTTGTGTAGAAATTATAATTGGGGCCCGAGCAGCGACCGCGGCGAGGTCCCTATTGTTTTTGTAGAAATTATTATTATTATTATTATTAGGGCCCGAGCAGTGACCGCTGCGAGGTCCCTATTGTTTTTCTAGAAATTGTTATTAGGGCCCGAGCTGCGACGGCTGCGAGGTCCCTATTGTTTTTGTAGAAAATATTATTACTTTTATTATTATTATTATTATTAGGGCCTGAGCAGCGACCGCTGCGAAGTCCCTGTTGTTTTTGTAGAAATTATTATTATTATTATTTTTCCGATTGTTCGATTGCATTTTTGACCCCCGAAACATGCACAAAAACTCACCAAACTTGGCAGTCTCATCGGGCATGGCGAGAAATTTGATATTTTAAACGTCTAATATGAACAGGAAGTGAGTTATGAATTTTTGAAAGTCCGACTTTTGCCCTTTTTTGCATGTTTACAGGGGTCATTCTTTTGCACCCTGATCCTAAAGGCTTCATCTGATTGCCTTAAAATTCTGTCTGTAGCATCTTAAGACCTGGGACAAACACTGGGGCTAAAACTTTTTGTTTCCGAAATACAATATGACGGGGGCGGGGCTTCGAAGTTTTCACTTAAGATTTCCTTCGCCGCAATGGACAAAATGCTTAATAACTCTCTTGCACATGCTGCTAAAAATCCAAAACTTCACATGTACATAAAGAGTCGGTACCTGAAGACATCTATATGTTTATATTCAGTTATACACCTTGCGCCAATAAATATCATTTTTCACATTTTGACGTACTGCACGGTGCCCTTTTAACGAATCCGATTGAAAATTGGCTAGAAAAGACTCAAGACATTGATCTTACTCTATCCCTATTTTTGTGACTTTCCTTCGAAGGGCGTGGCTATTACGGTGCCGCAGAGTCTGATTATTCTCCGTGGCAACAAAAGTTCCTGCAAAATGATTCAGATGATCCATCTTCTCGAAATTTTTCACATTTGAGGATATTCAGGCCCTGAAGACGGCTGCCAACTTATTTTTGATCGCAGTGGTAGCGCCACCAACTGGTTAAAACAAATACAAATTATTTTCGTTGATGTTTTTCTCCGGGCAGGTTAACAAAATCTACCTTATATTTGCTCGGATGAGTGTTTAGGCCTTGAGGATGTCACAATACGAAAGTCTTTCGCCTTCTTCAGAGTGTCACATGATGGTGTCTTGTGGCCCGTCTTTATCAGCTGATGTTCCTTGAGGGCGTGACTTACCTGTCACAAGAATGAAGGCAAGTCACGCCCCCCGCTGTCCGTTAACTCCGCCAAGATGCTGGTCCAGGTGGTAGAGAGGATGAAGGCTCCCTTGTCTCTGTTCATGGTTTTTATGCCTTGCTTGCAGATCTCAATGGCCTCTCTGATCCAGCGCTGTTGTTTGTTCTCTTCTGTGCGGATGACCCTGCCCTTCTCCCGGTCCATGATGTGGTTTTCCCTTTTGCAGTGGTCAGTGATTGCTGATTTGTAATGTTCATGTTGTGCTTGTTCTTTTACTGCTCTGATTTTTCATTTTTTTGACAGGTAAGTCACACCCTCATGGAACATCAGCTGATAAAGACGGGTCTCAAGACACCATCATGCGACACTCTGAAGAAGGCGAAAGACTCGCCGAAACATGTCAGGTAAAAAATTTACCGAAAACATAATTGTCTGCTTTTAATGAATCTGTCAAATATCAATAATAAGAAGACAAAATGAACCTAATACAAATAAATGAATGCTTAATAACTCCCCTGCACATGCTCCTAAAAATCCAAACCTTCACCTGTAAATAAAATGTCCCGACCTGAAGACATCTTAATGTTATTATTTTGTTATACACACAGCGCCGCCAAGTGGAATCAAAAATTTGTTTTTATTTTAATTTTCACGTACTGCACCGTGCCCTTTTGACGAATCCGACTGAAAATTAGTCAGAAAAGACTCAAGACAATGATCTTACTCTCTGCCGAGTTTTGTGACGTTTTGGCAAAAGGCGTGGCTATTACGGTGCTGAAAAGTCCGATTGTACTTTGTGGCAACAAAAGCTCCGGCAACATGACTCAGATGATCCTATCTTCTCGAAGTTGTACACATTTGAGGATACTTCAGCCCTGAAGACATCTACCAACTTATTTTTCATCGTAGTAGTAGCGCCACCAACTGGTAAAAGCTAATAAAAGTTATTTTCTTGGATGTTTTTCTCCGTGCAACTCAACAAGGTCGCCCTCATATATGCTCGGAGGACTGTTTCGGCCATGAGGATGTCACAATACGAAATTCATCCTTTTTCGTGAAAAGTTGTGGGAGTGGCATTGCACTGTTTGGCAATAAAACAACGCTGATTATGCGGTTCTAAATATGAACGACAACTCGTGAAACTTGACACACACATCAGGCAGAGCAAATTTATCAATATTTTATACGTTAGTTGTGCAGCTTTTTTGAAATGGCTCGCCATGGCCCTCGAGAAATGTTCAAAAAAGCAGCCCTGGTTGAGTGTTTCACCTCGCTTTTTGTAAATTTTATGGAGTACAGTGAACCCTCGGTTATCGCGGTTAATGGGGACCGAGACCACCCGCGGAAACTGAAAATCCGCGAAGTAGCGGCGCACCTTCAAAAATGCTTAAAAGAAAATACAATATATATAATAAATATATATATATATATATATATATATATATATATATATATATATATATATATATATATATATACGGGGAGAGAGAGAGAGAGAGAGAGTGAAATTCATGTTATAACAAAAAAAACAAATTATTATTAAAACGTATTATTTTTTTATTCCCCAGCCATTCTTTTTGTATTTATTTAATTACTCCGACATTTACCTGCTGGTACGCCGTCCGGTGTTCCCTGTGAAATGAAAGGTGGCATTCTTTAATTATTTATTTATTTATTCATTTATTCATTCATAACTGACAGCTTCGCGCTCCGTTCGTGTCCGGGCGGAAGAGGTGTTCCAATTCGGCTTAACTGTGACACACGCCCGCCCTCCTCCCCCGGAGCTTCCATTCGGTTAAACTTAGGGGCCGCTTGGCACCGCCCGTGCCCGGGGAAGGTGCTCCTCTTCGGCTTACTGTGACGCGAGCATGCCCGCCTCCTCCGGAGCTTCCATTCGGTTAAACTTAGGGGCCGCTTGGAACCGCCCGTGCCCGGCAAAGGTGCTCCTCTTCGGCTTACTGTGACGCGAGCATGCCCTCCTCCTCCGGAGCTTCCATTTGGTTAAACTTAGGGGCCGCTTGGAACCGCCCGTGCCTGGGGAAGGTGCTCCTCTTCGGCTTACTGTGACGCGAGCATGCCCTCCTCCTCCGGAGCTTCCATTCGGTTAAACTTAGGGGCCGCTTGGCACCGCTCGTGCCCGGGGACGGTGCTCCTCTACGGCTTAACTGCCACGCACGCCGGCCGGAGCCCTGGTACGGTCCGAACCGCGCGAAACGTCGCCACCGATCGTGTCCGGGGGAACGTGCTCTTCTTCGTCCACTCTCCTCTTCGCCCACGCTCTTCTTCGGCGCACGCCGGCCGTCTAACCGCTCCAGCGCCCGTCGTGCCGCTCGGCGAAACTACAATGCCCCCGAATATTTTTTATACCCGCGAAGCACTGAACCCGCGAAAGGTGAACCGCGAAGTAGCGAGGGTTCACTGTATGTATAAGACCAAGACCTACAAAAAAGTCTCTTGGAGCAATGAGCTAGGTTTTACAGGAAGTCGGCCATTTTGAATTTACTTAAAAGGGGCGGGTCACCACAATGGACTTTGTGTAGAAATTATTATTGGGGCCCGAGCAGCGACCGTGGCGAGGTCCCTATTGTTTATGTAGAAATTATTATTAGGGCCCGAGCAGCGACCGCTACGAGGTCCCCATTGTTTTTGTGGAAATTATTATTATTATTATTATTAGGGCCCGAGCAGTGACCGCTGCGAGGTCCCTATTGTTTTTCTAGAAATTGTTATTAGGGCCCGAGCTGCGACGGCTGCGAGGTCCCTATTGTTTTTGTAGAAAATATTATTACTTTTATTATTATTATTATTATTATTATTAGGGCCTGAGCAGCGACCGCTGCGAAGTCCCTGTTGTTTTTGTAGAAATTATTATTATTATTATTTTTCCGATTGTACGATCGCATTTTTGACCCCGAAACATGCACAAAAACTCACCAAACTTGGCAGTCTCATCGGGCATGGCGAGAAATTTGATATTTTAACGTCTAATATGAACAGGAAGTGAGTTATGAATTTTTGAAAGTCCGACTTTTGCCCTTTTTTGCATGTTTACAGGGGTCATTCTTTTGCACCCTGATCCTAAAGGCTTCATCTGATTGCCTTAAAATTCTGTCTGTAGCATCTTAAGACCTGGGACAAACACTGGGGCTAAAATCTTTTGTTTCCGAAATACTATATGACGGGGGCGGGGCTTCAAAGTTTTCACTTAAGATTTCCTTCGCCGCAATGGACAAAATGCTTAATAACTCTCCTGCACATGCTGCTAAAAATCCAAAACTTCACATGTACATAAAGAGTCGGTACCTGAAGACATCTATATGTTTATATTCTGTTATACACCTTGCGCCAATCAATAACATTTTTTACATTTTGACGTACTGCACGGTGCCCTTTTAACGAATCCGATTGAAAATTGGCTAGAAAAGACTCAAGACATTGATCTTACTCTATCCCTATTTTTGTGACTTTCCTTCGAAGGGCGTGGCTATTACGGTGCCGCAGAGTCTGATTATTCTCCGTGGCAACAAAAGTTCCTGCAAAATGATTCAGATGATCCATCTTCTCGAAATTTTTCACATTTGAGGATATTCAGGCCCTGAAGACGGCTGCCAACTTATTTTTGATCGCAGTGGTAGCGCCACCAACTGGTTAAAACAAATACAAATTATTTTCGTTGATGTTTTTCTCCGGGCAGGTTCACAAAATCTACCTTATATTTGCTCGGATGAGTGTTTAGGCCTTGAGGATGTCACAATACGAAAGTCTTTCGCCTTCTTCAGAGTGTCACATGATGGTGTCTTGTGACCCGTCTTTATCAGCTGATGTTCCATGAGGGCGTGACTTACCTGTCACAAGAATGAAGGCAAGTCACGCCCCCCGCTGTCCGTTCACTCCGCCAAGATGCTGCTCCAGGTGGTAGAGAGGATGAAGGCTCCCTTGTCTCTGTTCATGGTTTTTATGCCTCGCTTGCAGATCTCAATGGCCTCTCTGATCCAGCGCTGTTGTTTGTTCTCTTCGTTGCGGATGACCCTGCCCTTCTCCCGGTCCATGATGTGGTTTTCCCTTTTGCAGTGGTCAGTGATTGCTGATTTGTAATATTCATGTTGTGCTTGTTCTTTTACTGCTCTGATTTTTCATTTTTTTGACAGGTAAGTCACACCCTCATGGAACATCAGCTGATAAAGACGGGTCTCAAGACACCATCATGCGACACTCTGAAGAAGGCGAAAGACTCGCCGAAACATGTCAGGTAAAAAATTAACCTAAAACATAATTGTCTGCTTTTAATGAATCTGTCAAATATCAATAATAAGAAGACAAAATGAACCTAATACAAATAAATGAATGCTTAATAACTCCCCTGCACATGCTCCTAAAAATCCAAACCTTCACCTGTAAATAAAACGTCCCGACCTGAAGACATCTTAATGTTATTATTTTGTTATACACACAGCGCCGCCAAGTGGAATCAAAAATGTGTTTTTATTTTAATTTTCACGTACTGCACGGTGCCCTTTTGACGAATCCGACTGAAAATTTGTCAGAAAAGACTCAAGACAATGATCTTACTCTCTGCCGAATTTTGTGACGTTTTGGCAAAAGGCGTGGCTATTACGGTGCTGAAAAGTCCGATTGTACTTTGTGGCAACAAAAGCTCCGGCAACATGACTCAGATGATCCTATCTTCTCGAAGTTGTACACATTTGAGGATACTTCAGCCCTGAAGACATCTACCAACTTATTTTTCATCGTAGTAGTAGCGCCACCAACTGGTAAAAGCTAATACAAATTATTTTCTTGGATGTTTTTCTCCGTGCAACTCAACAAGGTCGCCCTCATATATGCTCGGATGACTGTTTCGGCCATGAGGATGTCACAATACGAAATTCATCCTTTTTCGTGAAAAGTTGTGGGAGTGGCATTGCACTGTTCGGCAATAAAACAACGCTGATTATGAGGTTCTAAATATGAACGACAACTCGTGAAACTTTACACACACATCAGGCAGAGCAAATTTATCAATATTTTATACGTTAGTTGTGCAGCTTTTTTGAAATGGCTCGCCATGGCCCTCGAGAAATGTTCAAAAAAGCAGCCCTGGTTGAGTGTTTCACCTCGCTTTTTGTAAATTTTATGGAGTACAGTGAACCCTCGGTTATCGCGGTTAATGTTAAAATGGTCGAATGGTCAATGACAAGAATTGCAGTGCAAGCACGTATTATCGGCGCGGGTTCGATCCCCACCTGATGTGCCTCGCATGATTTCTTTGGCTGCCAGGATGGCCGAGTGGTCTAAGGCGCCGCGTTCAGGACCCAGTCTCCCCACGAGGCCTGGGTTCGAATCTCAAATTTCCCCATTGTGGGACTAATAAAGGGAATATTATATTATTATTATTATATTATAATGGGGACCGAGACCACCCGCAAAAACTGAAAATCCGCGAAGTAGCGGCGCACCTTCAAAAATGCTTAAAAAAAATACAATATATATAATAAATATATAAATATATATATATATATATATTTATATATATATATATATATATATATATATATATACGAGGAGAGAGAGAGAGAGTGAAATTCATGTTATAACAAAAAAACCAAATTATTATTAAAACGTATTATTTTTTTATTCCCCAGCCATTCTTTTTGTATTTATTTAATTACTCCGACTTTTACCTGCTGGTACGCCGTCCGGTGTGCCCTGTGAAATGAAAGGTGGCATTCTTTATTTATTTATTTATTTATTCATTTATTCATTCATAACTGACAGCTTCGCGCTCCGTTCGTGCCCGGGCGGAAGAGGTGTTCCAATTCGGCTTAACTGTGACACACGCCCGCCCTCCTCCCCCGGAGCTTCCATTCGGTTAAACTTAGGGGCCGCTTGGCACCGCCCGTGCCCGGGGAAGGTGCTCCTCTTCGGCTTACTGTGTCGCGAGCATGCCCTCCTCCTCCGGAGCTTCCATTCGGTTAAACTTAGGGGCCGCTTGGAACCGCCCGTGCCCGGGGAAGGTGCTCCTCTTCGGCTTACTGTGACGCGAGCATGCCCTCCTCCTCCGGAGCTTCCATTCGGTTAAACTTAGGGGCCGCTTGGCACCGCCCGTGCCCGGGGAAGGTGCTCCTCTACGGCTTAACTGCCACGCACGCCGGCCGGAGCTCTGGTACGGTCCGAACCGCGCGAAACGTCGCCACCGATCGTGTCCGGGGGAACGTGCTCTTCTTCGTCCAATCTCCTCTTCGCCCACGCTCTTCTTCGGCGCACGCCGGCCGTTTAACCGCTCCAGCGCCCGTCGTGCCGCTCGGCGAATCTACAATGCCCCCGAATATTTTTTATACCCGCGAAGCACTGAACCCGCGAAAGGTGAACCGCGAAGTAGCGAGGGTTCACTGTATGTATAAGGCCAAGACCTACAAAAAAGTCTCTTGGAGCAATGAGCTAGGTTTTACAGGAAGTCGGCCATTTTGAATTTACTTAAAAGGGGGCGGGTCACCACAATGGACTTTGTGTAGAAATTATTATTGGGGCCCGAGCAGCGACCGCGGCGAGGTCCCTATTGTTTATGTAGAAATTATTATTAGGGCCCGAGCAGCGACCGCTACGAGGTCCCCATTGTTTTTGTGGAAATTATTATTATTATTATTATTAGGGCCCGAGCAGTGACCGCTGCGAGGTCCCTATTGTTTTTCTAGAAATTGTTATTAGGGCCCGAGCTGCGACGGCTGCGAGGTCCCTATTGTTTTTCTAGAAAATATTATTACTTTTTTTATTATTATTATTATTATTATTATTAGGGCCTGAGCAGCGACCGCTGCGAAGTCCCTGTTGTTTTTGTAGAAATTATTATTATTATTATTTTTCCGATTGTTCGATCGCATTTTTGACCCCCGAAACATGCACAAAAACTCACCAAACTTGGCAGTCTCATCGGGCATGGCGAGAAATTTGATATTTTAACGTCGAATATGAACAGGAAGTGAGTTTTGAATTTTTGAGAGTCCGACTTTTGCCCTTTTTTGCATGTTTACTGGGGTCATTCTTTTGCACCCTGATCCTAAAGGCTTCATCTGATTGCCTTAAAATTTTGTCTGTAGCATCTTAAGACCTGGGACAAACACTGGGGCTAAAATCTTTTGTTTCCGAAATACTATATGACGGGGGCGGGGCTTCAAAGTTTTCACTTAAGATTTCCTTCGCCGCAATGGACAAAATGCTTAATAACTCTCCTGCACATGCTGCTAAAAATCCAAAACTTCACATGTACATAAAGAGTCGGTACCTGAAGACATCTATATGTTTATACTCTGTTATACACCTTGCGCCAATCAATATAATTTTTTACATTTTGACGTACTGCACGGTGCCCTTTTAACGAATCCGATTGAAAATTGGCTAGAAAAGACTCAAGACATTGATCTTACTCTATCCCTATTTTTGTGACTTTCCTTCGAAGGGCGTGGCTATTACGGTGCCGCAGAGTCTGATTATTCTCCGTGGCAACAAAAGTTCCTGCAAAATGATTCAGATGATCCATCTTCTCGAAATGTTTCACATTTGAGGATATTCAGGCCCTGAAGACGGCTGCCAACTTATTTTTGATCGCAGTGGTAGCGCCACCAACTGGTTAAAACAAATACAAATTATTTTCGTTGATTTTTTTCTCCGGGCAGGTTAACAAAATCTACCTTATATTTGCTCGGATGAGTGTTTAGGCCTTGAGGATGTCACAATACGAAAGTCTTTCGCCTTCTTCAGAGTGTCACATGATGGTGTCTTGTGACCCGTCTTTATCAGCTGATGTTCCATGAGGGCGTGACTTACCTGTCACAAGAATGAAGGCAAGTCACGCCCCCCGCTGTCCGTTCACTCCGCCAAGATGCTGCTCCAGGTGGTAGAGAGGATTGTCTCTGTTCATGGTTTTTATGCCTCGCTTGCAGATCTCAATGGCCTCTCTGATCCAGCGCTGTTGTTTGTTCTCTTCGGTGCGGATGACCTTGCCCTTCTCCCGGTCCATGATGTGGTTTTCCCTTTTGCAGTGGTCAGTGATTGCTGATTTGTAATGTTCATGTTGTGCTTGTTCTTTTACTGCTCTGATTTTTCATTTTTTTGACAGGTAAGTCACACCCACATGGAACATCAGCTGATAAAGACGGGTCTCAAGACACCATCATGCGACACTCTGAAGAAGGCGAAAGACTCGCCGAAACATGTCAGGTAAAAAATTAACCTAAAACATAATTGTCTGCTTTTAATGAATCAGTCAAATATCAATAATAAGAAGACAAAATGAACCTAATACAAATAAATGAATGCTTAATAACGCCCCTGCACATGCTCCTAAAAATCCAAACCTTCACCTGTAAATAAAACGTCCCGACCTGAAGACATCTTAATGTTATTATTTTGTTATACACACAGCGCCGCCAAGTGGAATCAAAAATGTGTTTTTATTTTAATTTTCACGTACTGCACGGTGCCCTTTTGACGAATCCGACTGAAAATTAGTCAGAAAAGACTCAAGACAATGATCTTACTCTCTGCCGAATTTTGTGACGTTTTGGCAAAAGGCGTGGCTATTACGGTGCTGAAAAGTCCGATTGTACTTTGTGGCAACAAAAGCTCCGGCAACATGACTCAGATGATCCTATCTTCTCGAAGTTGTACACATTTGAGGATACTTCAGCCCTGAAGACATCTACCAACTTATTTTTCATCGTAGTAGTAGCGCCACCAACTGGTAAAAGCTAATACAAGTTATTTTCTTGGATGTTTTTCTCCGTGCAACTCAACAAGGTCGCCCTCATATATGCTCGGATGACTGTTTCGGCCATGAGGATGTCACAATACGAAATTCATCCTTTTTCGTGAAAAGTTGTGGGAGTGGCATTGCACTGTTCGGCAATAAAACAACGCTGATTATGAGGTTCTAAATATGAACGACAACTCGTGAAACTTTACACACACATCAGGCAGAGCAAATTTATCAATATTTTATACGTTAGTTGTGCAGCTTTTTTGAAATGGCTCGCCTTGGCCCTCGAGAAAAGTTAAAAAAAGAATAGAATAGAAATAGAAATCCCTTTATTGTCATTGTACTCAAGTGTGCAACGAGATTAGAGGGCTCCCCTCTCCAGTGCAATACAACAATAATACAGACAATATATAAATTAGATAAATAAATAAGACAGTGCAATGGAATTCAGTACTGAATAGGGCATATAGAAACACATCACAATGCTGTTTTGCAAGGTTAGGGTGGTCTCGTGTGTGTGTGAGAGTTCAGTATGGAGATGGCTCTCGGAAAGAAACTGTTTCTCAGTCTATTGGTCCTTGATTTGATGCATCTGTAGCGCCTGCCAGAGGGCAACCGGTCGAACAGGTGTGAGTTTGGGTGGGTATTGTCTTTGACGATGTTGAGAGCCCCTCTGAGGCACCGGGCGGTGTAGATGTCCGACAGCGAGGGGAGAGGGCAGCCAATAATCCTTTGCGCTGTTTTGACTGTCCTCTGGAGCCTCACTCTGTCCGCCTCAGTGCAGCCGCTGTACCAGGTGGAGACACAGTACGTCAGCAGGCTCTCGATGGACGAGTGGTAGAAGGCCAGCAGCAGCTTCCTGTCCAGGTTGAATTTCCTGAGGACTCTCAGGAAGTGCAGACGTTGGCGGACCTTCTTTACCACTGCTGTGGTGTTGTGACTCCAAGAAAGGTCATCGGAGATCTGTACTCCCAGGAACTTGAACGTGTGGACCCTCTCCACACACACGCCTTCGATGCAGAGGGGTGCGGCAGCGTCTTGTTCCTCCTGAAGTCGACGACAATCTCCTTTGTTTTAGCAGAGTTAAGGTGCAGTCTGTTGTCCTTGCACCAAGTTGTCAGTCTCCCTACCTCCTCTCTGTAGGCTGTCTCGTCACCTTCCGAGATCAGACCGACCACTGTCGTGTCGTCAGCAAACTTGACGATGGTGTTGTTGCCGTGGGCCGGGCTGCAGTCGTAGGTGTAGAGGGCGTACAGGAGAGGGCTCAGCACGCATCCTTGGGGGGAACCGGTGCTCACCATGAGGGTGGAGGACGTGTAGGGGCCGAGCAACACAGTCTGGGGTCTGTTGGTCAGAAAGTCCTTAATCCAGATGTGTGTGAGGGCAGGGAGGCCGAGAGTGTCCAGTTTGGCGACGAGGATGTCTGGGATGATTGTGTTGAATGCCGAGCTGTAGTCCACAAAGAGCATCCTTGCATAGCTCCGCTGTTGTTCCAGGTGGCCCAGCACAACATGCAGAGCAGCCCTGGTTGAGTGTTTCACCTCGCTTTTTGTAAATTTTATGGAGTACAGTGAACCCTCGGTTATCGCGGTTAATGGGGACCGAGACCACCCGCGAAAACTGAAAATCCGCGAAGTAGCGGCGCACCTTCAAAAATGCTTTAAAAAAAAATACATATATATATATATATATATATATATATATATACGGGGAGAGAGAGAGTGAAATTCATGTTATAACAAAAAAAACAAATTATTATTAAAACGTATTATTTTTTTATTCCCCAGCCATTCTTTTTGTATTTATTTAATTACTCCGACTTTTACCTGCTGGTACGCCGTCCGGTGTGCCCTGTGCAATGAAAGGTGCCATTCTTTATTTATTTATTTATTTATTCATTTATTCATTCATAACTGACAGCTTCGCGCTCCGCTCGTGCCCGGGCGGAAGAGGTGCTCCAATTCGGCTTAACTGTGACACACGCCCACCCTCCTCCCCCGGAGCTTCCATTCGGTTAAACTTAGGGGCCGCTTGGCACCGCCGTGCCCGGGGAAGGTGCTCCTCTTCGGCTTACTGTGTCGCGAGCATGCCCTCCTCCTCCGGAGCTTCCATTCGGTTAAACTTAGGGGCCGCTTGGAACCGCCCGTGCCCGGGGAAGGTGCTCCTCTTCGGCTTACTGTGACGCGAGCATGCCCTCCTCCTCCGGAGCTTCCATTCCATTAAACTTAGGGGCCGCTTGGCACCGCCCGTGCCCGGGGAAGGTGCTCCTCTACGGCTTAACTGCCACGCACGCCGGCCGGAGCTCTGGTACGGTCCGAACCGCGCGAAACGTCGCCACCGATCGTGTCCGGGGGAACGTGCTCTTCTTCGTCCACTCTCCTCTTCGCCCACGCTCTTCTTCGGCGCACGCCGGCCGTCTAACCGCTCCAGCACCCCGTCGTGCCGCTCGGCGAAACTACAATGCCCCCGAATATTTTTTATACCCGCGAAGCACTGAACCCGCGAAAGGTGAACCGCGAAGTAGCGAGGGTTCACTGTATGTATAAGACCAAGACCTACAAAAAAGTCTCTTGGAGCAATGAGCTAGGTTTTACAGGAAGTCGGCCATTTTGAATTTACTTAAAAGGGGGCGGGTCACCACAATGGACTTTGTGTAGAAATTATTATTGGGGCCCGAGCAGCGACCGCGGCGAGGTCCCTATTGTTTATGTAGAAATTATTATTAGGGCCCGAGCAGCGACCGCTACGAGGTCCCCATTGTTTTTGTGGAAATTATTATTATTAATATTATTAGGGCCCGAGCAGTGACCGCTGCGAGGTCCCTATTGTTATTAGGGCCCGAGCTGCGACGGCTGCGAAGTCCCTATTGTTTTTGTAGAAATTATTATTATTATTATTTTTCCGATTGTTCGATCGCATTTTTGACCCCCGAAACATGCACAAAAATTCACCAAACTTGGCAGTCTCATCGGGCATGGCGAAAAATTTGATATTTTAACGTCTAATATGAACAGGAAGTGAGTTATGAATTTTTGAAAGTCCGACTTTTGCCCTTTTTTGCATGTTTACAGGGGTCATTCTTTTGCACCCTGATCCTAAAGGCTTCATCTGATTGCCTTAAAATTCTGTCTGTAGCATCTTAAGACCTGGGACAAACACTGGGGCTAAAATCTTTTGTTTCCGAAATACTATATGAACGGGGGCGGGGCTTCGAAGTTTTCACTTAAGATTTCCTTCGCCGCAATGGACAAAATGCTTAATAACTCTCCTGCACATGCTGCTAAAAATCCAAAACTTCACATGTACATAAAGAGTCGGTACCTGAAGACATCGATATGTTTATATTCAGTTATACACCTTGCGCCAATCAATATAATTTTATACATTTTGACGTACTGCACGGTGCCCTTTTAACGAATCCGATTGAAAATTGGCTAGAAAAGACTCAAGACATTGATCTTACTCTATCCCTATTTTTGTGACTTTCCTTCGAAGGGCGTGGCTATTACGGTGCCGCAGAGTCTGATTAATCTCCGTGGCAACAAAAGTTCCTGCAAAATGATTCAGATGATCCATCTTCTCGAAATTTTTCACATTTGAGGATATTCAGGCCCTGAAGACGGCTGCCAACTTATTTTTGATCGCAGTGGTAGCGCCACCAACTGGTTAAAACAAATACAAATTATTTTCGTTGATGTTTTTCTCCGGGCAGGTTAACAAAATCTACCTTATGTTTGTTCGGATGAGTGTTTAGGCCTTGAGGATGTCACAATATGAAAGTCTTTCGCCTTCTTCAGAGTGTCACATGATGGTGTCTTGTGACCCGTCTTTATCAGCTGATGTTCCATGAGGGCGTGACTTACCTGTCACAAGAATGAAGGCAAGTCACGCCCCCCGCTGTCCGTTCACTCCGCCAAGATGCTGCTCCAGGTGGTAGAGAGGATGAAGGCTCCCTTGTCTCTGTTCATGGTTTTTATGCCTCGCTTGCAGATCTCAATGGCCTCTCTGATCCAGCGCTGTTGTTTGTTCTCTTCGTTGCGGATGACCCTGCCCTTCTCCCGGTCCATGATGTGGTTTTCCCTTTTGCAGTGGTCAGTGATTGCTGATTTGTAATATTCATGTTGTGCTTGTTCTTTTACTGCTCTGATTTTTCATTTTTTTGACAGGTAAGTCACACCCTCATGGAACATCAGCTGATAAAGACGGGTCTCAAGACACCATCATGCGACACTCTGAAGAAGGCGAAAGACTCGCCGAAACATGTCAGGTAAAAAATTAACCTAAAACATAATTGTCTGCTTTTAATGAATCTGTCAAATATCAATAATAAGAAGACAAAATGAACCTAATACAAATAAATGAATGCTTAATAACTCCCCTGCACATGCTCCTAAAAATCCAAACCTTCACCTGTAAATAAAACGTCCCGACCTGAAGACATCTTAATGTTATTATTTTGTTATACACACAGCGCCGCCAAGTGGAATCAAAAATGTGTTTTTATTTTAATTTTCACATACTGCACGGTGCCCTTTTGAGGAATCCGACTGAAAATTTGTCAGAAAAGACTCAAGACAATGATCTTACTCTCTGCCGAATTTTGTGACGTTTTGGCAAAAGGCGTGGCTATTACGGTGCTGAAAAGTCCGATTGTACTTTGTGGCAACAAAAGCTCCGGCAACATGACTCAGATGATCCTATCTTCTCGAAGTTGTACACATTTGAGGATACTTCAGCCCTGAAGACATCAACCAACTTATTTTTCATCGTAGTAGTAGCGCCACCAACTGGTAAAAGCTAATAAAAGTTATTTTCTTGGATGTTTTTCTCCGTGCAACTCAACAAGGTCGCCCTCATATATGCTCGGAGGACTGTTTCGGCCATGAGGATGTCACAATACGAAATTCATCCTTTTTCGTGAAAAGTTGTGGGAGTGGCATTGCACTGTTTGGCAATAAAACAACGCTGATTATGAGGTTCTAAATATGAACGACAACTCGTGAAACTTGACACACACATCAGGCAGAGCAAATTTATCAATATTTTATACGTTAGTTGTGCAGCTTTTTTGAAATGGCTCGCCATGGCCCTCGAGAAATGTTCAAAAAAGCAGCCCTGGTTGAGTGTTTCACCTCGCTTTTTGTAAATTTTATGGAGTACAGTGAACCCTCGGTTATCGCGGTTAATGTTAAAATGGTCGAATGGTCAATGACAAGAATTGCAGTGCAAGCACGTATTATCGGCGCGGGTTCGATCCCCACCTGATGTGCCTCGCATGATTTCTTTGGCTGCCAGGATGGCCGAGTGGTCTAAGGCGCCGCGTTCAGGACCCAGTCTCCCCAGGAGGCCTGGGTTCGAATCTCGAATTTCCCCATTGTGGGACTAATAAAGGGAATATTAGTATTATTATGGCTGCCAGGATGGCCGAGTGGTCTAAGGCGCCGCGTTCAGGACCCAGTCTCCCCACGAGGCCTGGGTTAGAATCTCAAATTTCCCCATTGTGGGACTAATAAAGGGAATATTATATTATTATTATTATATTATAATGGGGACCGAGACCACCCGCAAAAACTGAAAATCCGCGAAGTAGCGGCGCACCTTCAAAAATGCTTAAAAAAAAATACAATATATATAATAAATATATAAATATATATATATATATATATATTTATATATATATATATATATATATATATATATACGAGGAGAGAGAGAGAGAGTGAAATTCATGTTATAACAAAAAAACCAAATTATTATTAAAACGTATTATTTTTTTATTCCCCAGCCATTCTTTTTGTATTTATTTAATTACTCCGACTTTTACCTGCTGGTACGCCGTCCGGTGTGCCCTGTGAAATGAAAGGTGGCATTCTTTATTTATTTATTTATTTATTCATTTATTCATTCATAACTGACAGCTTCGCGCTCCGTTCGTGCCCGGGCGGAAGAGGTGTTCCAATTCGGCTTAACTGTGACACACGCCCGCCCTCCTCCCCCGGAGCTTCCATTCGGTTAAACTTAGGGGCCGCATGGCACCGCCCGTGCCCGGGGAAGGTGCTCCTCTTCGGCTTACTGTGTCGCGAGCATGCCCTCCTCCTCCGGAGCTTCCATTCGGTTAAACTTAGGGGCCGCTTGGAACCGCCCGTGCCCGGCGAAGGTGCTCCTCTTCGGCTTACTGTGACGCGAGCATGCCCTCCTCCTCCGGAGCTTCCATTCGGTTAAACTTAGGGGCCGCTTGGAACCGCCCGTGCCCGGGGAAGGTGCTCCTCTTCGGCTTACTGTGACGCGAGCATGCCCTCCTCCTCCGGAGCTTCCATTCGGTTAAACTTAGGGGCCGCTTGGCACCGCCCGTGCCCGGGGAAGGTGCTCCTCTACGGCTTAACTGCCACGCACGCCGGCCGGAGCTCTGGTACGGTCCGAACCGCGCGAAACGTCGCCACCGATCGTGTCCGGGGGAACGTGCTCTTCTTCGTCCAATCTCCTCTTCGCCCACGCTCTTCTTCGGCGCACGCCGGCCGTTTAACCGCTCCAGCGCCCGTCGTGCCGCTCGGCGAAACTACAATGCCCCCGAATATTTTTTATACCCGCGAAGCACTGAACCCGCGAAAGGTGAACCGCGAAGTAGCGAGGGTTCACTGTATGTATAAGGCCAAGACCTACAAAAAAGTCTCTTGGAGCAATGAGCTAGGTTTTACAGGAAGTCGGCCATTTTGAATTTACTTAAAAGGGGGCGGGTCACCACAATGGACTTTGTGTAGAAATTATTATTGGGGCCCGAGCAGCGACCGCGGCGAGGTCCCTATTGTTTATGTAGAAATTATTATTAGGGCCGAGCAGCGACCGCTACGAGGTCCCCATTGTTTTTGTGGAAATTATTATTATTATTATTATTAGGGCCCGAGCAGTGACCGCTGCGAGGTCCCTATTGTTTTTCTAGAAAATATTATTACTTTTTTTATTATTATTATTATTATTATTATTAGGGCCTGAGCAGCGACCGCTGCGAAGTCCCTGTTGTTTTTGTAGAAATTATTATTATTATTATTTTTCCGATTGTTCGATCGCATTTTTGACCCCCGAAACATGCACAAAAACTCACCAAACTTGGCAGTCTCATCGGGCATGGCGAGAAATTTGATATTTTAAACGTCTAATATGAACAGGAAGTGAGTTATGAATTTTTGAAAGTCCGACTTTTGCTCTTTTTTGCATGTTTACAGGGGTCATTCTTTTGCACCCTGATCCTAAAGGCTTCATCTTATTGCCTTAAAATTTTGTCTGTAGCATCTTAAGACCTGGGACAAACACTGGGGCTAAAATCTTTTGTTTCCGAAATACTATATGACGGGGGCGGGGCTTCAAAGTTTTCACTTAAGATTTCCTTCGCCGCAATGGACAAAATGCTTAATAACTCTCCTGCACATGCTGCTAAAAATCCAAAACTTCACATGTACATAAAGAGTCGGTACCTGAAGACATCTATATGTTTATATTCTGTTATACACCTTGCGCCAATCAATATCATTTTTTACGTTTTGACGTACTGCACGGTGCCCTTTTAACGAATCCGATTGAAAATTGGCGAGAAAAGACTCAAGACATTGATCTTACTCTATCCCTATTTTTGTGACTTTCCTTCGAAGGGCGTGGCTATTGCGGTGCCGCAGAGTCTGATTATTCTCCGTGGCAACAAAAGTTCCTGCAAAATGATTCAGATGATCCATCTTCTCGAAATTTTTCACATTTGAGGATATTCAGGCCCTGAAGACGGCTGCCAACTTATTTTTGATCGCAGTGGTAGCGCCACCAACTGGTAAAACAAATACAAATTATTTTCGTTGATGTTTTTCTCCGGGCAGGTTCACAAAATCTACCTTATATTTGCTCGGATTAGTGTTTAGGCCTTGAGGATGTCACAATACGAAAGTCTTTCGCCTTCTTCAGAGTGTCACATGATGGTGTCTTGTGACCCGTCTTTATCAGCTGATGTTCCATGAGGGCGTGACTTACCTGTCACAAGAATGAAGGCAAGTCACACCCCCCGCTGTCCGTTCACTCCGCCAAGATGCTGCTCCAGGTGGTAGAGAGGATGAAGGCTCCCTTGTCTCTGTTCATGGTTTTTATGCCTCGCTTGCAGATCTCAATGGCCTCTCTGATCCAGCGCTGTTGTTTGTTCTCTTCGGTGCGGATGACCCTGCCCTTCTCCCGGTCCATGATGTGGTTTTCCCTTCTGCAGTGGTCAGTGATTGCTGATTTGTAATATTCATGTTGTGCTTGTTCTTTTACTGCTATGATTTTTCATTTTTTTGACAGGTAATTCACACCCTCATGGAACATAAGCTGATAAAGACGGGTCTCAAGACACCATCATGCGACACTCTGAAGAAGGCGAAAGACTCGCCGAAACATGTCAGGTAAAACATTTACCTAAAACATAATTGTCTGCTTTTAATGAATCTGTCAAATATCAATAATAAGAAGACAAAATGAACCTCATACAAATAAATGAATGCTTAATAACTCCCCTGCACATGCTCCTAATAATCCAAACCTTCACCTGTAAATAAAATGTCCCGACCTGAAGACATCTTAATGTTATTATTTTGTTATACACACAGCGCCGCCAAGTGGAATCAAAAATTTGTTTTTATTTTAATTTTCACATACTGCACGGTGCCCTTTTGACGAATCCGACTGAAAATTAGTCAGAAAAGACTCAAGACAATGATCTTACTCTCTGCCGAATTTTGTGACGTTTTGGCAAAAGGCGTGGCTATTACGGTGCTGAAAAGTCCGATTGTACTCTGTGGCAACAAAAGCTCCGGCAACATGACTCAGATGATCCTATCTTCTCGAAGTTGTACACATTTGAGGATACTTCAGCCCTGAAGACATCTACCAACTTATTTTTCATCGTAGTAGTAGCGCCACCAACTGGTAAAAGCTAATACAAGTTATTTTCTTGGATGTTTTTCTCCGTGCAACTCAACAAGGTCGCCCTCATATATGCTCGGAGGACTGTTTCGGCCATGAGGATGTCACAATACGAAATTCATCCTTTTTCGTGAAAAGTTGTGGGAGTGGCATTGCACTGTTTGGCAATAAAACAACGCTGATTACGAGGTTCTAAATATGAACGACAACTCGTGAAACTTGACACACACATCAGGCAGAGCAAATTTATCAATATTTTATACGTTAGTTGTGCAGCTTTTTTGAAATGGCTCGCCATGGCCCTCGAGAAATGTTCAAAAAAGCAGCCCTGGTTGAGTGTTTCACCTCGCTTTTTGTAAATTTTATGGAGTACAGTGAACCCTCGGTTATCGCGGTTAATGGGGACCGAGACCACCCGCGGAAACTGAAAATCCGCGAAGTAGCGGCGCACCTTCAAAAATGCTTAAAAGAAAATACAATATATATAATAAATATATATATATATATATATATATATATATATATATATATATATATATATATATATATATATATATATATACGGGGAGAGAGAGAGAGAGAGAGTGAAATTCATGTTATAACAAAAAAACCAAATTATTATTAAAACGTATTATTTTTTTATTCCCCAGCCATTCTTTTTGTATTTATTTAATTACTCCGACTTTTACCAGCTGGTACGCCGTCCGGTGTTCCCTGTGAAATGAAAGGTGGCATTCTTTAATTATTTATTTATTTATTCATTTATTCATTCATAACTGACAGCTTCGCGCTCCGTTCGTGTCCGGGCGGAAGAGGTGTTCCAATTCGGCTTAACTGTGACACACGCCCGCCCTCCTCCCCCGGAGCTTCCATTCGGTTAAACTTAGGGGCCGCTTGGCACCGCCCGTGCCCGGGGAAGGTGCTCCTCTTCGGCTTACTGTGACGCGAGCATGCCCGCCTCCTCCGGAGCTTCCATTCGGTTAAACTTAGGGGCCGCTTGGAACCGCCCGTGCCCGGCAAAGGTGCTCCTCTTCGGCTTACTGTGACGCGAGCATGCCCTCCTCCTCCGGAGCTTCCATTTGGTTAAACTTAGGGGCCGCTTGGAACCGCCCGTGCCTGGGGAAGGTGCTCCTCTTCGGCTTACTGTGACGCGAGCATGCCCTCCTCCTCCGGAGCTTCCATTCGGTTAAACTTAGGGGCCGCTTGGCACCGCCCGTGCCCGGGGACGGTGCTCCTCTACGGCTTAACTGCCACGCACGCCGGCCGGAGCCTTGGTACGGTCCGAACCGCGCGAAACGTCGCCACCGATCGTGTCCGGGGGAACGTGCTCTTCTTCGTCCACTCTCCTCTTCGCCCACGCTCTTCTTCGGCGCACGCCGGCCGTCTAACCGCTCCAGCGCCCGTCGTGCCGCTCGGCGAAACTACAATGCCCCCGAATATTTTTTATACCCGCGAAGCACTGAACCCGCGAAAGGTGAACCGCGAAGTAGCGAGGGTTCACTGTATGTATAAGACCAAGACCTACAAAAAAGTCTCTTGGAGCAATGAGCTAGGTTTTACAGGAAGTCGGCCATTTTGAATTTACTTAAAAGGGGCGGGTCACCACAATGGACTTTGTGTAGAAATTATTATTGGGGCCCGAGCAGCGACCGCGGCGAGGTCCCTATTGTTTATGTAGAAATTATTATTAGGGCCCGAGCAGCGACCGCTACGAGGTCCCCATTGTTTTTGTGGAAATTATTATTATTATTATTATTAGGGCCCGAGCAGTGACCGCTGCGAGGTCCCTATTGTTTTTCTAGAAATTGTTATTAGGGCCCGAGCTGCGACGGCTGCGAGGTCCCTATTGTTTTTGTAGAAAATATCATTACTTTTATTATTATTATTATTATTATTATTAGGGCCTGAGCAGCGACCGCTGCGAAGTCCCTGTTGTTTTTGTAGAAATTATTATTATTATTATTTTTCCGATTGTACGATCGCATTTTTGACCCCGAAACATGCACAAAAACTCACCAAACTTGGCAGTCTCATCGGGCATGGCGAGAAATTTGATATTTTAACGTCTAATATGAACAGGAAGTGAGTTATGAATTTTTGAAAGTCCGACTTTTGCCCTTTTTTGCATGTTTACAGGGGTCATTCTTTTGCACCCTGATCCTAAAGGCTTCATCTGATTGCCTTAAAATTCTGTCTGTAGCATCTTAAGACCTGGGACAAACACTGGGGCTAAAATCTTTTGTTTCCGAAATACTATATGACGGGGGCGGGGCTTCAAAGTTTTCACTTAAGATTTCCTTCGCCGCAATGGACAAAATGCTTAATAACTCTCCTGCACATGCTGCTAAAAATCCAAAACTTCACATGTACATAAAGAGTCGGTACCTGAAGACATCTATATGTTTATATTCTGTTATACACCTTGCGCCAATCAATAACATTTTTTACATTTTGACGTACTGCACGGTGCCCTTTTAACGAATCCGATTGAAAATTGGCTAGAAAAGACTCAAGACATTGATCTTACTCTATCCCTATTTTTGTGACTTTCCTTCGAAGGGCGTGGCTATTGCGGTGCCGCAGAGTCTGATTATTCTCCGTGGCAACAAAAGTTCCTGCAAAATGATTCAGATGATCCATCTTCTCGAAATTTTTCACATTTGAGGATATTCAGGCCCTGAAGACGGCTGCCAACTTATTTTTTATCGCAGTGGTAGCGCCACCAACTGGTTAAAACAAATACAAATTATTTTCGTTGATGTTTTTCTCCGGGCAGGTTCACAAAATCTACCTTATATTTGCTCGGATGAGTGTTTAGGCCTTGAGGATGTCACAATACGAAAGTCTTTCGCCTTCTTCAGAGTGTCACATGATGGTGTCTTGTGACCCGTCTTTATCAGCTGATGTTCCATGAGGGCGTGACTTACCTGTCACAAGAATGAAGGCAAGTCACACCCCCGCTGTCCGTTCACTCCGCCAAGATGCTGCTCTAGGTGGTAGAGAGGATGAAGGCTCCCTTGTCTCTGTTCATGGTTTTTATGCCTCGCTTGCAGATCTCAATGGCCTCTCTGATCCAGCGCTGTTGTTTGTTCTCTTCGGTGCGGATGACCCTGCCCTTCTCCCGGTCCATGATGTGGTTTTCCCTTTTGCAGTGGTCAGTGATTGCTGATTTGTAATGTTCATGTTGTGCTTGTTCTTTTACTGCTCTGATTTTTCATTTTTTTGACAGGTAAGTCACACCCTCATGGAACATCAGCTGATAAAGACGGGTCTCAAGACACCATCATGCGACACTCTGAAGAAGGCGAAAGACTCGCCGAAACATGTCAGGTAAAAAATTAACCTAAAACATAATTGTCTGCTTTTAATGAATCAGTCAAATATCAATAATAAGAAGACAAAATGAACCTAATACAAATAAATGAATGCTTAATAACTCCCCTGCACATGCTCCTGAAAATCCAAACCTTCACCTGTAAATAAAACGTCCCGACCTGAAGACATCTTAATGTTATTATTTTGTTATACACACAGCGCCGCCAAGTGGAATCAAAAATGTGTTTTTATTTTAATTTTCACATCCTGCACGGTGCCCTTTTGACAAATCCGACTGAAAATTAGTCAGAAAAGACTCAAGACAATGATCTTTCTCTCTGCCGAATTTTGTGATGTTTTGGCAAAAGGCATGGCTATTACGGTGCTGAAAAGTCAGATTGTACTCTGTGGCAACAAAAGCTCCGGCAACATGACTCAGATGATCCTATCTTCTCGAAGTTGTACACATTTGAGGATACTTCAGCCCTGAAGACATCTACCAACTTATTTTTCATCGTAGTAGTAGCGCCACCAACTGGTAAAAGCTAATACAAGTTATTTTCTTGGATGTTTTTCTCCGTGCAACTCAACAAGGTCGCCCTCATATATGCTCGGAGGACTGTTTCGGCCATGAGGATGTCACAATACGAAATTCGTCCTTTTTCGTGTAAAGTTGTGGGAGTGGCATTGCACTGTTCGGCAATAAAACAACGCTGATTATGAGGTTCTACATATGAACGACAACTCGTGAAACTTTACACACACATCAGGCAGAGCAAATTTATCAATATTTTATACGTTAGTTGTGCAGCTTTTTTGAAATGGCTCGCCATGGCCCTCGAGAAATGTTCAAAAAAGCAGCCCTGGTTGAGTGTTTCACCTCGCTTTTTGTAAATTTTATGGAGTACAGTGAACCCTCGGTTATGGCGGTTAATGGGGACAGAGACCACCCGCGAAAACTGAAAATCCGCGAAGTAGCGGCGCACCTTCAAAAATGCTTAAAAGAAAATACAATATATATAATAAATATATATATATATATATATATATATGTGTATATATATATATATATATATACGGGGAGAGAGAGAGTGAAATTCATGTTATAACAAAAAAAACAAATTATTATTAAAACGTATTATTTTTTTATTCCCCAGCCATTCTTTTTGTATTTATTTAATTACTCCGACTTTTACCTGCTGGTACGCCGTCCGGTGTGCCCTGTGAAATGAAAGGTGGCATTCTTTATTTATTTATTCATTTATTCATTCATAACTGACAGCTTCGCGCTCCGCTCGTGCCCGGGCGGAAGAGGTGCTCCAATTCGGCTTAACTGTGACACACGCCCACCCTCCTCCCCCGGAGCTTCCATTCGGTTAAACTTAGGGGCCGCTTGGCACCGCCCGTGCCCGGGGAAGGTGCTCCTCTTCGGCTTACTGTGTCGCGAGCATGCCCTCCTCCTCCGGAGATTCCATTCGGTTAAACTTAGGGGCCGCTTGGAACCGCCCGTGCCCGGGGAAGGTGCTCCTCTTCGGCTTACTGTGACGCGAGCATGCCCTCCTCCTCCGGAGCTTCCATTCGGTTAAACTTAGGGGCCGCTTGGCACCGCCCGTGCCCGGGGAAGGTGCTCCTCTACGGCTTAACTGCCACGCACGCCGGCCGGAGCTCTGGTACGGTCCGAACCGCGCGAAACGTCGTCACCGATCGTGTCCGGGGGAACGTGCTCTTCTTCGTCCACTCTCCTCTTCGCCCACGCTCTTCTTCGGCGCACGCCGGCCGTCTAACCGCTCCAGCGCCCCGTCGTGCCGCTCGGCGAAACTACAATGCCCCCGAATATTTTTTATACCCGCGAAGCACTGAACCCGCGAAAGGTGAACCGCGAAGTAGCGAGGGTTCACTGTATGTATAAGACCAAGACCTACAAAAAAGTCTCTTGGAGCAATAAGCTAGGTTTTACAGGAAGTCGGCCATTTTGAATTTACTTAAAAGGGGGCGGGTCACCACAATGGACTTTGTGTAGAAATTATTATTGGGGCCCGAGCAGCGACCGCGGCGAGGTCCCTATTGTTTATGTAGAAATTATTATTAGGGCCCGAGCAGCGACCGCTACGAGGTCCCCATTGTTTTTGTGGAAATTATTATTATTATTATTATTAGGGCCCGAGCAGTGACCGCTGCGAGGTCCCTATTGTTTTTCTAGAAATTGTTATTAGGGCCCAAGCTGCGACGGCTGCGAGGTCCCTATTGTTTTTGTAGAAAATATTATTACTTTTATTATTATTATTATTATTATTATTATTAGGGCCTGAGCAGCGACCGCTGCGAAGTCCCTATTGTTTTTGTAGAAATTATTATTATTATTATTTTTCCGATTGTTCGATTGCATTTTTGACCCCCGAAACATGCACAAAAATTCACCAAACTTGGCAGTCTCATCGGGCATGGCGAAAAATTTGATATTTTAACGTCTAATATGAACAGGAAGTAAGTTATGAATTTTTGAAAGTCCGACTTTTGCCCTTTTTTGCATGTTTACAGGGGTCATTCTTTTGCACCCTGATCCTAAAGGCTTCATCTGATTGCCTTAAAATTCTGTCTGTAGCATCTTAAGACCTGGGACAAACACTGGGGCTAAAACTTTTTGTTTCCGAAATACAATATGACGGGGGCGGGGCTTCGAAGTTTTCACTTAAGATTTCCTTCGCCGCAATGGACAAAATGCTTAATAACTCTCTTGCACATGCTGCTAAAAATCCAAAACTTCACATGTACATAAAGAGTCGGTACCTGAAGACATCTATATGTTTATATTCAGTTATACACCTTGCGCCAATAAATATCATTTTTTACATTTTGACGTACTGCACGGTGCCCTTTTAACGAATCCGATTGAAAATTGGCTAGAAAAGACTCAAGACATTGATCTTACTCTATCCCTATTTTTGTGACTTTCCTTCGAAGGGCGTGGCTATTACGGTGCCGCAGAGTCTGATTATTCTCCGTGGCAACAAAAGTTCCTGCAAAATGATTCAGATGATCCATCTTCTCGAAATTTTTCACATTTGAGGATATTCAGGCCCTGAAGACGGCTGCCAACTTATTTTTGATCGCAGTGGTAGCGCCACCAACTGGTTAAAACAAATACAAATTATTTTCGTTGATGTTTTTCTCCGGGCAGGTTAACAAAATCTACCTTATATTTGCTCGGATGAGTGTTTAGGCCTTGAGGATGTCACAATACGAAAGTCTTTCGCCTTCTTCAGAGTGTCACATGATGGTGTCTTGTGGCCCGTCTTTATCAGCTGATGTTCCATGAGGGCGTGACTTACCTGTCACAAGAATGAAGGCAAGTCACGCCCCCCGCTGTCCGTTAACTCCGCCAAGATGCTGGTCCAGGTGGTAGAGAGGATGAAGGCTCCCTTGTCTCTGTTCATGGTTTTTATGCCTTGCTTGCAGATCTCAATGGCCTCTCTGATCCAGCGCTGTTGTTTGTTCTCTTCTGTGCGGATGACCCTGCCCTTCTCCCGGTCCATGATGTGGTTTTCCCTTTTGCAGTGGTCAGTGATTGCTGATTTGTAATGTTCATGTTGTGCTTGTTCTTTTACTGCTCTGATTTTTCATTTTTTTGACAGGTAAGTCACACCCTCATGGAACATCAGCTGATAAAGACGGGTCTCAAGACACCATCATGCGACACTCTGAAGAAGGCGAAAGACTCGCCGAAACATGTCAGGTAAAAAATTTACCGAAAACATAATTGTCTGCTTTTAATGAATCTGTCAAATATCAATAATAAGAAGACAAAATGAACCTAATACAAATAAATGAATGCTTAATAACTCCCCTGCACATGCTCCTAAAAATCCAAACCTTCACCTGTAAATAAAATGTCCCGACCTGAAGACATCTTAATGTTATTATTTTGTTATACACACAGCGCCGCCAAGTGGAATCAAAAATTTGTTTTTATTTTAATTTTCACGTACTGCACCGTGCCCTTTTGACAAATCCGACTGAAAATTAGTCAGAAAAGACTCAAGACAATGATCTTACTCTCTGCCGAGTTTTGTGACGTTTTGGCAAAAGGCGTGGCTATTACGGTGCTGAAAAGTCAGATTGTACTTTGTGGCAACAAAAGCTCCGGCAACATGACTCAGATGATCCTATCTTCTCGAAGTTGTACACATTTGAGGATACTTCAGCCCTGAAGACATCTACCAACTTATTTTTCATCGTAGTAGTAGCGCCACCAACTGGTAAAAGCTAATAAAAGTTATTTTCTTGGATGTTTTTCTCCGTGCAACTCAACAAGGTCGCCCTCATATATGCTCGGAGGACTGTTTCGGCCATGAGGATGTCACAATACGAAATTCATCCTTTTTCGTGAAAAGTTGTGGGAGTGGCATTGCACTGTTTGGCAATAAAACAACGCTGATTATGAGGTTCTAAATATGAACGACAACTCGTGAAACTTGACACACACATCAGGCAGAGCAAATTTATCAATATTTTATACGTTAGTTGTGCAGCTTTTTTGAAATGGCTCGCCATGGCCCTCGAGAAATGTTCAAAAAAGCAGCCCTGGTTGAGTGTTTCACCTCGCTTTTTGTAAATTTTATGGAGTACAGTGAACCCTCGGTTATCGCGGTTAATGGGGACCGAGACCACCCGCGGAAACTGAAAATCCGCGAAGTAGCGGCGCACCTTCAAAAATGCTTAAAAGAAAATACAATATATATAATAAATATATATATATATATATATATATATATATATATATATATATATATATATATATATATATACGGGGAGAGAGAGAGAGAGAGAGTGAAATTCATGTTATAACAAAAAAACCAAATTATTATTAAAACGTATTATTTTTTTATTCCCCAGCCATTCTTTTTGTATTTATTTAATTACTCCGACTTTTACCTGCTGGTACGCCGTCCGGTGTGCCCTGTGAAATGAAAGGTGGCATTCTTTATTCATTTATTTATTTATTCTTTTATACATTCATAACTGACAGCTTCGCGCTCCGCTCGTGCCCGGGCGGAAGAGGTGCTCCAATTCGGCTTAACTGTGACACACACCCGCCCTCCTCCCCCGGAGCTTCCATTCGGTTAAACTTAGGGGCCGCTTGGCACCGCCCGTGCCCGGGGAAGGTGCTCCTCTTCGGCTTACTGTGACGCGAGCATGCCCTCCTCCTCCGGAGCTTCCATTCGGTTAAACTTAGGGGCCGCTTGGAACCGCCCGTGCCCGGGGAAGGTGCTCCTCTTCGGCTTACTGTGACGCGAGCATGCCCTCCTCCTCCGGAGCTTCCATTCGGTTAAACTTAGGGGCCGCTTGGCACCGCCCGTGCCCGGGGAAGGTTCTCCTCTACGGCTTAACTGCCACGCACGCCGGCCGGAGCTCTGGTACTGTCCGAACCGCGCGAAACGTCGCCACCGATCGTGTCCGGGGGAACGTGCTCTTCTTCGTCCACTCTCCTCTTCGCCCACGCTCTTCTTCGGCGCACACCGGCCGTCTAACCGCTCCAGCGCCCCGTCGTACCGCTCGGCGAAACTACAATGCCCCCGAATATTTTTTAGACCCGCGAAGCACTGAACCCGCGAAAGGTGAACCGCCAAGTAGCGAGGGTTCACTCTATGTATAAGACCAAGACCTACAAAAAAGTCTCTTGGAGCAATGAGCTAGGTTTTACAGGAAGTCGGCCATTTTGAATTTACTTAAAAGGGGGCGGGTCACCACAATGGACTTTGTGTAGAAATTATTATTGGGGCCCGAGCAGCGACCGCTGAGAGGTCCCTATTGTTTATGTAGAAATTATTATTAGGGCCCGAGCAGCGACCGCTGCGAAATCCCTGTTGTTTTTGTAGAAATTATTAATATTATTATTTTTCCGATTGTTCGATTGCATTTTTGACCCCCGAAACATGCACAAAAACTCACCAAACTTGGCAGTCTCATCGGGCATGGCGAGAAATTTGATATTTTAAACGTCTAATATGAACAGGAAGTGAGTTATGAATTTTTGAAAGTCCGACTTTTGCCCTTTTTTGCATGTTTACAGGGGTCATTCTTTTGCACCCTGATCCTAAAGGCTTCATCTGATTGCCTTAAAATTCTGTCTGTAGCATCTTAAGACCTGGGACAAACACTGGGGCTAAAATTGGGGCTAAAATCTTTTGTTTCCGAAATACTATATGACGGGGGCGGGGCTTCAAAGTTTTCACTTAAGATTTCCTTCGCCGCAATGGACAAAATGCTTAATAACTCTCCTGCACATGCTGCTAAAAATCCAAAACTTCACATGTACATAAAGAGTCGGTACCTGAAGACATCTATATGTTTATATTCTGTTATACACCTTGCGCCAATCAATATCATTTTTTACATTTTGACGTACTGCACGGTGCCCTTTTAACGAATCCGATTGAAAATTGGCTAGAAAAGACTCAAGACATTGATCTTACTCTATCCCTATTTTTGTGACTTTCCTTCGAAGGGCGTGGCTATTACGGTGCCGCAGAGTCTGATTATTCTCCGTGGCAACAAAAGTTCCTGCAAAATGATTCAGATGATCCATCTTCTCGAAATTTTTCACATTTGAGGATATTCAGGCCCTGAAGACGGCTGCCAACTTATTTTTGATCGCAGTGGTAGCGCCACCAACTGGTTAAAACAAATACAAATTATTTTCGTTGATTTTTTTCTCCGGGCAGGTTAACAAAATCTACCTTATATTTGCTCGGATGAGTGTTTAGGCCTTGAGGATGTCACAATACGAAAGTCTTTCGCCTTCTTCAGAGTGTCACATGATGGTGTCTTGTGACCCGTCTTTATCAGCTGATGTTCCATGAGGGCGTGACTTACCTGTCACAAGAATGAAGGCAAGTCACGCCCCCCGCTGTCCGTTCACTCCGCCAAGATGCTGCTCCAGGTGGTAGAGAGGATGAAGGCTCCCTTGTCTCTGTTCATGGTTTTTATGCCTCGCTTGCAGATCTCAATGGCCTCTCTGATCCAGCGCTGTTGTTTGTTCTCTTCGGTGCGGATGACCCTGCCCTTCTCCCGGTCCATGATGTGGTTTTCCCTTTTGCAGTGGTCAGTGATTGCTGATTTGTAATGTTCATGTTGTGCTTGTCATGATCCGCGTCGGGCATGACAGCCTTTTGTTATTGTTTTCATATGCATGCGGTTTTTGTTATTGTTTTTGTTGTTATTTTCTCCCCTCCTTCCTGCCATGTGCCTTTTCCTGTCTGTTTTGATCAGCTGAGCAGGGGCGTTTCCCCTCAGCACCTCGCCCTCACCAGCCACGCACCTGCTCCTCATCAACGATCACACACCTGCTCCCCATCTGCTCCCCTGATTACCGGACTACTTAAGCCTTCCATGCTCTCAACCCATTGTCGGGTCATTGCCGAAAATCACGGACAGCCACGACCACCTTTGTTCACGTTCTGCTCCTTGTTCATGTTCATGCTCTGGTTCCCCTCTTCGTTCCCGTCTTTCAGTGTTGTTCCTCGCCCTGCCTCCCAGTCTGGTCACGTTAAGTTTGTCTTTTGTTATTTTTCACCCTGCCACATTGTTTGCCCTGGTTGTTTCAGTTAATAAATTCCCTTCACGTTTCTGACCTCTCTGCCTCCTCGCCTTTTGGGTCCACCTCCTCCTCGCCGACCGGCGAGTCCTGACAGAATGACCCGACCAAAGAAGGACCCAGCGAGAGGCTCATGACGCCGCCGGACGGACAACCCCCCTCAGCCTGCCGACCAACCCCGTGTCCTTCAAGTAGGTTCCATTTTCCGCTCGACGTCTGTTTCTCCCCTTTTGCCCCCCGATTACAGCACCGATTACCAGCCTGTCATACCCCCTCACCTGATCATAGATTCGGATTACGAGGACGATTTTGAGCACCAAGCCCTTTCACCCCCTCACGGTTCGAGTAAGTCCGGTCACGAGTTTGATTTTGAGCACCTTGCCCCTCACATTTTTTCCGATCCAGATCACGACTATGATTTTGAATATATTGCCACTCTCTTAGTCGCTCAGCGCAACGCGGAGTTATTTTTGAGCCGTCACCCTCCTCCCCCCGAGCCATTTGAGTTTTTCGCGACCACCTCCCACTCCCCCTCGCGCGCTTCACGTCCCAAATCCCGGAAGTCACGGTCACGTCGCGCACATCGTTCACCATCAGTTTCAGCACCGGATCACGCTCCCCTGGCTTCTCCTAGCTCGCGTTCACCAGCCCCCGCAGTCACGGTCCCTCAGGTCTCCCGTTTTCCTGATTCCCTATGGCGGCAGGCTGACAGGGATCAGGGCCCCCGGTTCGGCTGTGCCCGGATCGACTGCTGCACCCGGCCCGCTGTCGCCTCCACGCCTGCAGCAGTGACCAATGCAGCTCCCGCTGCACGGACCCCGCCGCCTCCATGCGAGCCGCAGCCTCCAGAGTCCCGTGCCGACTCCTCGAAGGCGGCCGAGCCCCGTTCCGGCTCCCCGCCAGCTGCTGAGCCCTGTCCCGGCTCCCCGCCAGCTGCTGAGCCCTGTCCCGGCTCCCCGCCAGCTGCTGAGCCCTGTCCCGGCTCCCCGCCAGCTGCTGAGCCCTGTCCCGGCTCCCCGCCAGCTGCTGAGCCCTGTCCCGGCTCCCCGCCAGCTGCTGAGCCCAGTCCCGGCTCCCCGCCAGCTGCTGAGCCCAGTCCCGGCTCCCCGCCAGCTGCTGAGCCCAGTCCCGGCTCCCCGCCAGCTGCTGAGCCCAGTCCCGGCTCCCCGCCAGCTGCTGAGCCCAGTCCCGGCTCCCCGCCAGCTGCTGAGCCCAGTCCCGGCTCCCCGCCAGCTGCTGAGCCCAGTCCCGGCTCCCCGCCAGCTGCTGAGCCGTGTCCCGGCTCCCCGTCAGCGGCCGAGCCCCGTCCCGGGGCCCCAATGGCGATCCCAGCTCCCGATCCAGCGGAGCACGCTGTGCGCCCGAACCAAGTTCACGTTCAGGCGGAGCACATCCTGCCCCCGACCCAAGTTCACGTTCACGCGGAGCCCGTCCGGCGTCCGTCCCTAGTTCACGTTCAGGCGGAGCACGCTGTGCGTCCGTCCCAAGCTCACGTTCAGGCGGAGCACGCTGTGCGTCCGTCCCAAGCTCACGTTCAGGCGGAGCACGTTGTGCGTCCGTCCCAAGTCCACGTTCAGGGGAAGCACACCCTGCTTCCGACCCAGGTTCACGTTCAGGAGGAGCACGCTGCGCGTCCGTCCCAAGCTCACGTTCCGGCGGAGCACGTTGTGCGTCCGTCCCAAGCCCATGTTCCGGTGGGGCACGCCTTGCCTCCGCTCCAAGCTCACGTTTTGGCAGAACACGGCCCGCAGCCGTCACTCCCGGTCCCTGCACCCGTGGTGGACGACGAGCAGTCGCCTGCCGTATCGGTCCCAGCGGCGCCTGATGAAGCGCCGCCGCTCCCGGTCCCGGTGCCTGCGATGGACGACGGTCCGCCGCCGAGTCACGCCTCAGCCTCGGCGACGCACGACGACCCACCATCGCACCCCGCTCTGGCCTCGGCAGCATCCGACGACCCGTCGCCACTGCTCGCCTTGGCTCCGGCAGCGCTCGACGACCCACGGCCGCTCCTGGTTTCTGCCTCGGCGGTGGACGGCGACCCACCGCCGCTCCACATTCTTGTCTCGGCAGGGGTCGACGACCAGCCGCCGCTCCCGGTTCCGGTGCCCGCGATGGACGACGGTCCGCCGCCGCGTCACGCCTCAGTCTCGGCGACGCACGAGGACCCACCACCGCGCCCCGCTCTGGCCGCGGCAGCATCCGACGACCCGTCGCCACTGCTCGCCTTGGCCCCGGCGGCGCTCGACGACCCGCGGCCGCTCTTGGTTCCTGCCTCGGCGGTGGACGACGACCCACCGCCGCTCCATGTTCTTGTCTCGGCAGGGATCGACGACCAGCCGTCGCTCCGCGTTCCTGTGTCGGCGGGGTTCAACGATGGGCCGCCGCCCCACGTTCCGGTCTCGGCGGTGTTCGACGACCAGCCGCCGCTCCACGTTCCTGACGCGGCGGGGTTCGACGACCAGCCGTCGCTCCACGTTCCGGTCTCGGCGACGCTCGACGACCAGCCGCCGCTCCACGCTCCCGCCTCGGCGGGGCTCGACGACCAGCCGCCGCTCCACGTTCCTGTCTCGACGACGCTCGACGACCAGCCGCCGCTCCACGTTCCTGACTCGGCGGGGTTCGACGACCAGCCGCCGCTCCACGTTCCTGACTCGGCGGGGCTCGACGACCAGCCGCCGCTCCGCGTTCCTGTCTCGGCGGGGCTCGACGACCAGCCGCCGCTCCACGTTCCTGACTCGGCGGGGCTCGACGACCAGCCGCCGCTCCGCGTTCCTGACTCGGCGGGGTTCGACGACCAGCCGCCGCTCCGCGTTCCTGTCTCGGCGGGGCTCGACGACCAGCCGCCGCTCCGCGTTCCTGTCTCGGCGGGGCTCGACGACCAGCCGCCGCTCCACGTTCCTGTCTCGGCGGGGCTCGACAATCTGCCGCAGCTCCACGTTCCTGTCTCGGCAGGGTTCAACGACCAGCCGCCGCGCCACGTTCCTGACTCGGCGACGTTCCATGGCCTGCCGCCGCTCCTCGCCCCAGCTCCATCAGCGGACTTCATGTGGCGTTCGGGTCGTTCCGGACGTCCGCCTGAATGGCCCCAATGGGACGCACTGGCCTGGCCACCCTCACGGCCCCCTGAAGGGTCACGAAAAGACTCGCTGGTCTGGCCTCCCGGGAATCCGCCAGACCGGTCTCGATCACGGGTCGTTGACCCACCTCCCGACCCCTTCCGCCCACCCTCGTTCTTGGACATGGTTTTCCTTTTCTTTTCTTTTCCTTTTTTTTGGGACGTCTGGAATCCGTCCCTTGAGGGGGGGGTACTGTCATGATCCGCGTCAGGCATGACAGCCTTTTGTTATTGTTTTCATATGCATGCGGTTTTTGTTATTGTTTTTGTTGTTATTTTCTCCCCTCCTTCCTGCCATGTGCCTTTTCCTGTCTGTTTTGATCAGCTGAGCAGGGGCGTTTCCCCTCAGCACCTCGCCCTCACCAGCCACGCACCTGCTCCTCATCAACGATCACACACCTGCTCCCCATCTGCTCCCCTGATTACCGGACTACTTAAGCCTTCCATGCTCTCAACCCAGTGTCGGGTCATTGCCGAAAATCACGGACAGCCACGACCACCTTTGTTCACGTTCTGCTCCTTGTTCATGTTCATGCTCTGGTTCCCCTCTTCGTTCCCGTCTTTCAGTGTTGTTCCTCGCCCTGCCTCCCAGTCTGGTCACGTTAAGTTTGTCTTTTGTTATTTTTCACCCTGCCACATTATTTGCCCTGGTTGTTTCAGTTAATAAATTCCCTTCACGTTCCTGACCTCTCTGCCTCCTCGCCTTTTGGGTCCACCTCCTCCTCGCCGACCGGCGAGTCCTGACAGTGCTTGTTCTTTTACTGCTCTGATTTTTCATTTTTTTGACAGGTAAGTCACACCCACATGGAACATCAGCTGATAAAGACGGGTCTCAAGACACCATCATGCGACACTCTGAAGAAGGCGAAAGACTCGCCGAAACATGTCAGGTAAAAAATTAACCTAAAACATAATTGTCTGCTTTTAATGAATCAGTCAAATATCAATAATAAGAAGACAAAATGAACCTAATACAAATAAATGAATGCTTAATAACGCCCCTGCACATGCTCCTAAAAATCCAAACCTTCACCTGTAAATAAAACGTCCCGACCTGAAGACATCTTAATGTTATTATTTTGTTATACACACAGCGCCGCCAAGTGGAATCAAAAATGTGTTTTTATTTTAATTTTCACGTACTGCACGGTGACCTTTTGACGAATCCGACTGAAAATTAGTCAGAAAAGACTCAAGACAATGATCTTACTCTCTGCCGAATTTTGTGACGTTTTGGCAAAAGGCGTGGCTATTACGGTGCTGAAAAGTCCGATTGTACTTTGTGGCAACAAAAGCTCCGGCAACATGACTCAGATGATCCTATCTTCTCGAAGTTGTACACATTTGAGGATACTTCAGCCCTGAAGACATCTACCAACTTATTTTTCATCGTAGTAGTAGCGCCACCAACTGGTAAAAGCTAATACAAGTTATTTTCTTGGATGTTTTTCTCCGTGCAACTCAACAAGGTCGCCCTCATATATGCTCGGATGACTGTTTCGGCCATGAGGATGTCACAATACGAAATTCATCCTTTTTCGTGAAAAGTTGTGGGAGTGGCATTGCACTGTTCGGCAATAAAACAACGCTGATTATGAGGTTCTAAATATGAACGACAACTCGTGAAACTTTACACACACATCAGGCAGAGCAAATTTATCAATATTTTATACGTTAGTTGTGCAGCTTTTTTGAAATGGCTCGCCATGGCCCTCGAGAAATGTTCAAAAAAGCAGCCCTGGTTGAGTGTTTCACCTCGCTTTTTGTAAATTTTATGGAGTACAGTGAACCCTCGGTTGTCGCGGTTAATGGGGACCGAGACCACCCGCGGAAACTGAAAATCCGCGAAGTAGCGGCGCACCTTCAAAAATGCTTAAAAAAAAATACAATATATATAATAAATATATATATATATAGATATATATATATAGATATATATATATATATATACAGAGAGAGAGAGAGAGTGAAATTCATGTTATAACAAAAAAACCAAATTATTATTAAAACGTATTATTTTTTTATTCCCCAGCCATTCTTTTTGTATTTATTTAATTACTCCGACTTTTACCTGCTGGTATGCCGTCCGGTGTGCCCTGTGAAATGAAAGGTGGCATTCTTTATTCATTTATTTATTTATTCTTTTATACATTCATAACTGACAGCTTCGCGCTCCGCTCGTGCCCGGGCGGAAGAGGTGCTCCAATTCGGCTTAACTGTGACACACACCCGCCCTCCTCCCCCGGAGCTTCCATTCGGTTAAACTTAGGGGCCGCTTGGCACCGCCCGTGCCCGGGGAAGGTGCTCCTCTTCGGCTTACTGTGACGCGAGCATGCCCTCCTCCTCCGGAGCTTCCATTCGGTTAAACTTAGGGGCCGCTTGGAACCGCCCGTGCCCGGGGAAGGTGCTCCTCTTCGGCTTACTGTGACGCGAGCATGCCCTCCTCCTCCGGAGCTTCCATTCGGTTAAACTTAGGGGCCGCTTGGCACCGCCCGTGCCCGGGGAAGGTTCTCCTCTACGGCTTAACTGCCACGCACGCCGGCCGGAGCTCTGGTACTGTCCGAACCGCGCGAAACGTCGCCACCGATCGTGTCCGAGGGAACGTGCTCTTCTTCGTCCACTCTCCTCTTCGCCCACGCTCTTCTTCGGCGCACACCGGCCGACTAACCGCTCCAGCGCCCCGTCGTACCGCTCGGCGAAACTACAATGCCCCCGAATATTTTTTAGACCCGCGAAGCACTGAACCCGCGAAAGGTGAACCGCCAAGTAGCGAGGGTTCACTCTATGTATAAGACCAAGACCTACAAAAAAGTCTCTTGGAGCAATGAGCTAGGTTTTACAGGAAGTCGGCCATTTTGAATTTACTTAAAAGGGGGCGGGTCACCACAATGGACTTTGTGTAGAAATTATTATTGGGGCCCGAGCAGCGACCGCTGAGAGGTCCCTATTGTTTATGTAGAAATTATTATTAGGGCCCGAGCAGCGACCGCTACGAGGTCCCCATTGTTTTTGTGGAAATTATTATTATTATTATTATTAGGGCCCGAGCAGTGACCGCTGCGAGGTCCCTATTGTTTTTCTAGAAATTGTTATTAGGGCCCGAGCTGCGACGGCTGCGAGGTCCCTATTGTTTTTGTAGAAAATATTATTACTTTTATTATTATTATTATTATTATTATTAGGGCCTGAGCAGCGACCGCTGCGAAATCCCTGTTGTTTTTGTAGAAATTATTATTATTATTATTTTTCCGATTGTTCGATTGCATTTTTGACCCCCGAAACATGCACAAAAACTCACCAAACTTGGCAGTCTCATCGGGCATGGCGAGAAATTTGATATTTTAAACGTCTAATATGAACAGGAAGTGAGTTATGAATTTTTGAAAGTCCGACTTTTGCCCTTTTTTGCATGTTTACAGGGGTCATTCTTTTGCACCCTGATCCTAAAGGCTTCATCTGATTGCCTTAAAATTCTGTCTGTAGCATCTTAAGACCTGGGACAAACACTGGGGCTAAAATTGGGGCTAAAATCTTTTGTTTCCGAAATACTATATGACGGGGGCGGGGCTTCAAAGTTTTCACTTAAGATTTCCTTCGCCGCAATGGACAAAATGCTTAATAACTCTCCTGCACATGCTGCTAAAAATCCAAAACTTCACATGTACATAAAGAGTCGGTACCTGAAGACATCTATATGTTTATATTCTGTTCTACACCTTGCGCCAATCAATATCATTTTTTACATTTTGACGTACTGCACGGTGCCCTTTTAACGAATCCGATTGAAAATTGGCTAGAAAAGACTCAAGACATTGATCTTACTCTATCCCTATTTTTGTGACTTTCCTTCGAAGGGCGTGGCTATTACGGTGCCGCAGAGTCTGATTATTCTCCGTGGCAACAAAAGTTCCTGCAAAATGATTCAGATGATCCATCTTCTCGAAATTTTTCACATTTGAGGATATTCAGGCCCTGAAGACGGCTGCCAACTTATTTTTGATCGCAGTGGTAGCGCCACCAACTGGTTAAAACAAATACAAATTATTTTCGTTGATTTTTTTCTCCGGGCAGGTTAACAAAATCTACCTTATATTTGCTCGGATGAGTGTTTAGGCCTTGAGGATGTCACAATACGAAAGTCTTTCGCCTTCTTCAGAGTGTCACATGATGGTGTCTTGTGACCCGTCTTTATCAGCTGATGTTCCATGAGGGCGTGACTTACCTGTCACAAGAATGAAGGCAAGTCACGCCCCCCGCTGTCCGTTCACTCCGCCAAGATGCTGCTCCAGGTGGTAGAGAGGATGAAGGCTCCCTTGTCTCTGTTCATGGTTTTTATGCCTCGCTTGCAGATCTCAATGGCCTCTCTGATCCAGCGCTGTTGTTCGTTCTCTTCGGTGCGGATGACCCTGCCCTTCTCCCGGTCCATGATGTGGTTTTCCCTTTTGCAGTGGTCAGTGATTGCTGATTTGTAATGTTCATGTTGTGCTTGTCATGATCCGCGTCGGGCATGACAGCCTTTTGTTATTGTTTTCATATGCATGCGGTTTTTGTTATTGTTTTTGTTGTTATTTTCTCCCCTCCTTCCTGCCATGTGCCTTTTCCTGTCTGTTTTGATCAGCTGAGCAGGGGCGTTTCCCCTCAGCACCTCGCCCTCACCAGCCACGCACCTGCTCCTCATCAACGATCACACACCTGCTCCCCATCTGCTCCCCTGATTACCGGACTACTTAAGCCTTCCATGCTCTCAACCCAGTGTCGGGTCATTGCCGAAAATCACGGACAGCCACGACCACCTTTGTTCACGTTCTGCTCCTTGTTCATGTTCATGCTCTGGTTCCCCTCTTCGTTCCCGTCTTTCAGTGTTGTTCCTCGCCCTGCCTCCCAGTCTGGTCACGTTAAGTTTGTCTTTTGTTATTTTTCACCCTGCCACATTGTTTGCCCTGGTTGTTTCAGTTAATAAATTCCCTTCATGTTTCTGACCTCTCTGCCTCCTCGCCTTTTGGGTCCACCTCCTCCTCGCCGACCGGCGAGTCCTGACAGAATGACCCGACCAAAGAAGGACCCAGCGAGAGGCTCATGACGCCGCCGGACGGACAACCCCCCTCAGCCTGCCGACCAACCCCGTGTCCTTCAAGTAGGTTCCATTTTCCGCTCGACGTCTGTTTCTCCCCTTTTGCCCCCCGATTACAGCACCGATTACCAGCCTGTCATACCCCCTCACCTGATCATAGATTCGGATTACGAGGACGATTTTGAGCACCAAGCCCTTTCACCCCCTCACGGTTCGAGTAAGTCCGGTCACGAGTTTGATTTTGAGCACCTTGCCCCTCACATTTTTTCCGATCCAGATCACGACTATGATTTTGAATATATTGCCACTCTCTTAGTCGCTCAGCGCAACGCGGAGTTATTTTTGAGCCGTCACCCTCCTCCCCCCGAGCCATTTGAGTTTTTCGCGACCACCTCCCACTCCCCCTCGCGCGCTTCACGTCCCAAATCCCGGAAGTCACGGTCACGTCGCGCACATCGTTCACCATCAGTTTCAGCACCGGATCACGCTCCCCTGGCTTCTCCTAGCTCGCGTTCACCAGCCCCCGCAGTCACGGTCCCTCAGGTCTCCCGTTTTCCTGATTCCCTATGGCGGCAGGCTGACAGGGATCAGGGTTCCCGGTTCGGCTGTGCCCGGATCGACTGCTGCACCCGGCCCGCTGTCGCCTCCACGCCTGCAGCAGTGACCAATGCAGCTCCCGCTGCACGGACCCCGCCGCCTCCATGCGAGCCGCAGCCTCCAGAGTCCCGTGCCGACTCCTCGAAGGCGGCCGAGCCCCGTTCCGGCTCCCCGCCAGCTGCTGAGCCCTGTCCCGGCTCCCCGCCAGCTGCTGAGCCCTGTCCCGGCTCCCCGCCAGCTGCTGAGCCCTGTCCCGGCTCCCCGCCAGCTGCTGAGCCCTGTCCCGGCTCCCCGCCAGCTGCTGAGCCCTGTCCCGGCTCCCCGCCAGCTGCTGAGCCCTGTCCCGGCTCCCCGCCAGCTGCTGAGCCCAGTCCCGGCTCCCCGCCAGCTGCTGAGCCCAGTCCCGGCTTCCCGCCAGCTGCTGAGCCCAGTCCCGGCTCCCTGCCAGCTGCTGAGCCCAGTCCCGGCTCCCCGCCAGCTGCTGAGCCCAGTCCCGGCTCCCCGCCAGCTGCTGAGCCCAGTCCCGGCTCCCCGCCAGCTGCTGAGCCGTGTCCCGGCTCCCCGTCAGCGGCCGAGCCCCGTCCCGGGGCCCCAATGGCGATCCCAGCTCCCGATCCAGCGGAGCACGCTGTGCGCCCGAACCAAGTTCACGTTCAGGCGGAGCACATCCTGCCCCCGACCCAAGTTCACGTTCACGCGGAGCCCGTCCGGCGTCCGTCCCTAGTTCACGTTCAGGCGGAGCACGCTGTGCGTCCGTCCCAAGCTCACGTTCAGGCGGAGCACGCTGTGCGTCCGTCCCAAGCTCACGTTCAGGCGGAGCACGTTGTGCGTCCGTCCCAAGTCCACGTTCAGGGGAAGCACACCCTGCTTCCGACCCAGGTTCACGTTCAGGAGGAGCACGCTGCGCGTCCGTCCCAAGCTCACGTTCCGGCGGAGCACGTTGTGCGTCCGTCCCAAGCCCATGTTCCGGTGGGGCACGCCTTGCCTCCGCTCCAAGCTCACGTTTTGGCAGAACACGGCCCGCAGCCGTCACTCCCGGTCCCTGCACCCGTGGTGGACGACGAGCAGTCGCCTGCCGTATCGGTCCCAGCGGCGCCTGATGAAGCGCCGCCGCTCCCGGTCCCGGTGCCTGCGATGGACGACGGTCCGCCGCCGAGTCACGCCTCAGCCTCGGCGACGCACGACGACCCACCATCGCACCCCGCTCTGGCCTCGGCAGCATCCGACGACCCGTCGCCACTGCTCGCCTTGGCTCCGGCAGCGCTCGACGACCCACGGCCGCTCCTGGTTTCTGCCTCGGCGGTGGACGGCGACTCACCGCCGCTCCACATTCTTGTCTCGGCAGGGGTCGACGACCAGCCGCCGCTCCCGGTTCCGGTGCCCGCGATGGACGACGGTCCGCCGCCGCGTCACGCCTCAGTCTCGGCGACGCACGAGGACCCACCACCGCGCCCCGCTCTGGCCGCGGCAGCATCCGACGACCCGTCGCCACTGCTCGCCTTGGCCCCCATTGTGGGACTAATAAAGGACATCTTATCTTATCTTCTCTTATTATTATTATTATTATTAGGGCCTGAGCAGCGACCGCTGCGAAGTCCCTATTGTTTTTGTAGAAATTATTATTATTATTATTTTTCCGATTGTTCGATTGCATTTTTGACCCCCGAAACATGCACAAAAATTCACCAAACTTGGCAGTCTCATCGGGCATGGCGAAAAATGTGATATTTTAATGTCTAATATGAATAGGAAGTGAGTTATGAATTTTTGAAAGTCCGACTTTTGCCCTTTTTTGCATGTTTACAGGGGTCATTCTTTTGCACCCTGATCCTAAAGGCTTCATCTGATTGCCTTAAAATTCTGTCTGTAGCATCTTAAGACCTGGGACCAACACTGGGGCTAAAATTTTTTGTTTCCGAAATACTATATGACGGGGGCGGGGCTTCGAAGTTTTCACTTAAGATTTCCTTCGCCGCAATGGACAAAATGCTTAATAACTCTCTGCACATGCTGCTAAAAATCCAAAACTTCACATGTACATAAAGAGTCGGTACCTGAAAACATCTATATGTTTATATTCAGTTATACACCTTGCGCCAATCAATATCATTTTTTACATTTTGACGTACTGCACGGTGCCCTTTTAACGAATCCGATTGAAAATTGGCTAGAAAAGACTCAAGACATTGATCTTACTCTATCCCTATTTTTGTGACTTTCCTTCGAAGGGCGTGGCTATTACGGTGCCGCAGAGTCTGATTATTCTCCGTGGCAACAAAAGTTCCTGCAAAATGATTCAGATGATCCATCTTCTTGAACTTTTTCACATTTGAGGATATTCAGGCCCTGAAGACGGCTGCCAACTTATTTTTGATCGCAGTGGTAGCGCCACCAACTGGTTAAAACAAATACAAATTATTTTCGTTGATGTTTTTCTCCGGGCAGGTTAACAAAATCTACCTTATATTTGCTCGGATGAGTGTTTAGGACTTGAGGATGTCACAATACGAAAGTCTTTCGCCTTCTTCAGAGTGTCACATGATGGTGTCTTGTGGCCCGTCTTTATCAGCTGATGTTCCATGAGGGCGTGACTTACCTGTCACAAGAATGAAGGCAAGTCACGCCCCCCGCTGTCCGTTCACTCCGCCAAGATGCTGCTCCAGGTGGTAGAGAGGATGAAGGCTCCCTTGTCTCTGTTCATGGTTTTTATG